>NW_022294894.1:0-9020 GCF_002776525.5 Piliocolobus tephrosceles | reverse complement strand
GCTTTAAATGTGTCCCAGAGATTCTGGTATGTTGTATCTTTGTTCTCATTGGATTCAAAGAACATCTTTATTTCTGCTTTCATTTAGTGATGTACCCAGTAGTCATTCAGGAGCAGGTTGTTCAGTTTCCATGTAGTTGAGCGGTTTTGATTGCGTTTCTTAGTCCTGAGTTCTAGTTTGATTGCACTGTGGTCAGAGAGACAGTTTGTTATAATTTCTGTTCTTTTACATTTGCTGAGGAGTGCTTTACTTCCAATTATGTGGTCAATTTTGGAATAAGTGTGATGTGGTGCTGAGAAGAATGTATATTCTGTTGACTTGGGGTGGAGAGTTCTATAGATGTCTATTAGGTCCGCTTGGTGCAGAGATGAGTTCAATTCCTGGATATCCTTGTTAACTTTCTGTCTCGTTGATCTGTCTAATGTTGACAGTGGAGTGTTGAAGTCTCCCATTATTATTGTATGGGAGTCTAAGTCTCTTTGTAAGTCTCTAAGGACTTGCTTTATGAATCTGGGTGCTCCTGTATTAGGTGCATATATATTTAGGATAGTTAGCTCTTCCTGTTGGATTGATCCCTTTACCATTATGTAATGGCCTTCTTTGTCTCTTTTGATCTTTGATGGTTTAAAGTCTGTTTTATCAGAGACTAGGATTGCAACCCCTGCTTTTTTTTGTTCTCCATTTGCTTGGTAGATCTTCCTCCATCCTTTTATTTTGAGCCTATGTATGTCTCTGCATGTGAGATGGGTCTCCTGAAGACAGCAGACTGATGGGTCTTGACTCTTTATCCAGTTTGCCAGTCTGTGTCTTTTAATTGGAGCATTTAGTCCATTTACATTTAAGGTTAATATTGTTATGTGTGATCTTGATCCTGCCATTATGATATTAACTGGTTATTTTGCTCATTAGTTGATGCAGTTTCTTCCTAGGCTCGATGGTCTTTACATTTTGGCATGTTTTTGCAATGGCTGGTACCGGTTGTTCCTTTCCATGTTTAGGGCTTCCTTCAGGGTCTCTTGTAAGGCAGGCCTGGTGGTGACAAAATCTCTAAGCATTTCCTTATCTGTAAAGAATTTTATTTCTCCTTCACTGATGAAACTTAGTTTGGCTGGATATGAAATTCTGGGTTTAAAATTCTTTTCTTTAAGAACGTTGAAGATTGGCCCCCACTCTCTTCTGGCTTGTAGAGTTTCTGCCGAGAGATCTGCTGTCAGTCTGATGGGCTTCCCTTTGTGGGTAACCCGACCTTTCTCTCTGGCTGCCCTTAAGATTTTTTCCTTCATTTCAACTTTGGTGAATCTGGCAATTATGTGTCTTGGAGTTGCTCTTCTGGAGGAGTATCTTTGTGGCGTTCTCTGTATTTCCTGAATTTGAATGTTGGCCTGGCCTGCTAGGTTGGGGAAGTTCTCCTGGATGATATCCTGTAGAGTGTTTTCCAATTTGGTTCCATTTTCCCCCTCACTTTCAGGCACCCCAATCAGACGTAGATTTGGTCTTTTGACATAATCCCATACTTCTTGCAGGCTTTGTTCATTTCTTTTTCTTCTTTTTTTCTTTTGGTTTCTCTTCTCGCTTCATTTCATTCATTTGATCCTCAATCGCTGATACTCTTTCTTCCAGTTGATCGAGTCGGTTACTGAAGCTTGTGCATTTGTCACGTATTTCTCGTGTCATGGTTTTCATCTCTGTCATTTCGTTTATGACCTTCTTTGCATTAATTAGTCTAGCTGTCAATTCTTCCACTTTTTTTTCAAGATTTTTAGTTTCTTTGCGCTGGGTACATAATTCCTCCTTTAGCTCTGAGAGGTTTGATGGACTGAAGCCTTCTTCTCTCATCTCATCAAAATCATTCTCTGACCAGCTTTGATCCGTTGCTGGCAATGGGCTGTGCTCCTTTGCAGGAAGAGATGCGCTCTTATTTTTTGAATTTCCAGCTTTTCTGCCCTGCTTTTTCCCCATCTTTGTGGTTTTATCTGTCACTGGTCTTTGATGATGGTGACGTACTGATGGGGTTTTGATATAGGTGTCCTTCCTGTTTGATAGTTTTCCTTCTGACTGTCAGGACCCTCAGCTATAGGTCTGTTGGAGATTGCTTGAGGTCCACTCCAGACCCTGTTTGCCTGGGTATCAGCAGCAGAGGTTGCAGAAGATAGAATATTGCTGAACAGCGAGTGCACCTGTCTGATTCTTGCTTTGGAAGCTTCCTCTCAGGGGTGTACTCCACCCTGTGAGGTGTGGGGTGTCAGACTGCCCCTAGTGGGGGATGTCTCCCAGTTAGGCTACTCAGGGGTCAGTGACCCACTTGAGCAGGCAGACTCCCCCTTCTCAGATCTCAACCTCCGTGTTGGGAGATCCACTGCTCTCTTCAAAGCTGTCAGACAGAGTCGTTCGCGTTTCACAGGCTTCTGCTCCTTTAGCTGAGCCCTGTCCCCAGAGGCGCAGTCTACAGAGACAGGCAGGTTTCCTTGAGCTGCTGTGAGCTCCACCCAGTTCGAGCTTCCCAGCGGCTTTATTTACCTACTTAAGCCTCAGCGATGGCGGGCGCCCCTCCCCCAGCCTCGCTGCTGCCTTGCGGTTAGATTGCCGCAGACTGCTGTGTTAGCAAGGAGAGAGGCTCCGTGGGTGTGGGACCCTCCCGGCCAGGTGTGGGATATAATCTCCGGTGTGCCGGTGTTACAGCGCAGTATTGGGGTGGGAGTTACCCGATTTTCCAGGTGTTGTGTGTCTCAGTTCCCCTGGCTAGGAAAAGGGACTCCCTTCCCCCTCGCGCTTCCCAGGTGAGGCGATGCCTCGCCCTGCTTCAGCTCTCGCTGGTCGGGCTGCAGCAGCTGACCAGCACCGATTGTCCGGCACTCCCGAGTGAGATGACCCCAGTACCTCAGTTGAAAATGCAGAAATCGCCGGTCTTCTGTGTCGCTCGCGCTGGGAGATGGAGACTGAAGCTGTTCCTATTCGGCCATCTTGCTCCGCCCCCCTGAAATTCTTAATATACATATCTGACATTTCATTAGCATGATTTACTAATTTTAAATATGTAACCATATAGTACGGTGACCTTTATCTGTACTTTTGGCCCGGGAATTGACCAGGCAAATGTCTCTGGTCCAGCCACCTTCTCTGAGCTTTAGACCTATATTTCCAACTGCTTACTCAAATTCTGCACCTGGATATCTCAAAATCAGCATGTCCAACACCAGTTTATGATCTTTTTTCCCAAGGCTGGATTTTTTTTCCAGTATTCTCAATTTATGTATATGTTATCCCCATCAATCCAGTTATGTAATTGATAAATATATGAGTCATCGTCGATTGTTCCCTTCCTTTTATTATCCCTATGGTAAATACATTACTAAGTTCTTTAGATATTACCTGTAAAATATATCTCAAATAAATTCATTTTACCCCAACATCATCATCAACATCCTAGGCCAAGAGTTCATTTTTTTGCCTAGGCTGCTGCAGTAATATCACAGCTAATCTCCCCATACCTATTCCTTCTTCTTTGTTATCTATTCTCCACATTTCAGACAGAGTGATACTTCTATGACACAAATGTGTTTATGTCACTACATCTCCTGGTTAGTGACTTCAAGGGCTCCTTGTGGACCTTAAATATTCAACTTCTTAATGTGGCCATGCACCTGAATAGTTTATCACTTGAAACCTTTCTAACTTTATTTCACAACATATTTTCACATTTTCTTCTCAGCATACCGAGCTTCTTGCCAATCCAGAGACATTGTAAATCATGCTGTTATTTAAAAAAACATGAAGAAAATTTATTTGTATATTAATTCATTAAAAATATAATAATATCCATATTGCATTTTTGGAGATTTAGCCTAGGAAACAATTAATGAGAAAAATGGTATATGTAGGAAGATATTCACAATAGCAAAACTTTGAAAACCTTGAAAGTGTCCATAATTGAGGAAATGAATGACTAAATGATTACTTACAGACTCTGTGAAATATTATTACAACTACTAAAAGAGATAATATACTATAAAGCAAATTGTAACAGGTTTCTTTAAGCTATTATTGCTCCAGGTGAAATGTATATGCAAATGAACAAAGACTGGAAAACAATGCATATAACCTTTCAAAGCTGCTCTAACAATAGTATGAGGTTAGGAATTTATTTCTCAATTGTCCAATTTTTCCATAGTATTGCTATAAAGTTTTAATTCCAAAATACAATATATGTAATATAATAAACACTAATATATTTACTATGTATATACAGGCCTGTGAAGACCAAATACTTTCAGCCATTTTTTAGCTGAGAATATTTTCACTTTGCCTACATTTCTGATGAACAGTTTTGCTGGATGTAGAATTCTTGATTAATCTTTCTTTTTCTCTTTCAGCCCTTTAAAAGAAAATTTTATTTGAGGTTAAGGGATACATGTGTAGGTTTGTTATATAGGAAAACTCATGTCATGGAAATTTGATGCGCAGATTATTTCATCACCCAGGCGACTATCGGGTACTAAGACTAGTACCCAATAGTTATGTTTTCTGCTACTGTCTTCCTATCATCTACCTTCTGGTCAGCTCCAGTGTCTGTGGTTACCCTCTTTGTATTCACTTGTTCTCCTAATTCAGTTTCCATGTATAAGTGGGAATATGTGGTATTTACTTTTCTGTTCCTGTGTTAGTTTTCTAACAGTAATGGCCTCCAGCACCATCCATGTTCCTGGAAAAGATATGATCTAAGTTTTTATGGCTGCATAATATTCCATGTTGTATATGTATCACATTTTCTTTATCCAGTCTTCTACTGATGGGCATTTAGGTTGATTTTATGTCTTTGCTATTTTGAATAGTACTGCACTGAATGTACATGCGCTTGTGTCTTTATGATAGAATGGATTTATATTCCTTTGGATATTTATCCAGTAATAGATTTCTGGGTTGAATGGAAGATCTGTTTGTAGGACTTCATGGAATTGCCACATTGCTTTCCAGAATGCTTGAAGTAATTTACATTCTCATCAACAGTGTATAAGTATTCCCCTTTCTCTGCAACCTTGCCAGCATCTGTAATTTTTTGACTTCTTAATAGCCATTTTGACTGGTGTGAGATAGTATCTAATTTTGGTTTTGATTTTCACTTCTCTAATAATCAGTGATGTTGAACGTTTTTACATGTCGTTGGCCACATGTATGATTTCTTTTGAAAAGTGTCTATTCATTTACTATTCCCATTTTTTAATGGGGTTGTTTGATTTTTCTTGTAAATTTAAGTTCCCTATAGATGCTGGGTAATAGACTTTTGTCAGATGCATAGTTTGCAAATATTTTCTCCCATTCTGTAAGTTGTCTGTTTTCTTTGTTGATAACTTCTTTTGCTCTGTAGAAGCTCTTTAGTTTAATTAGATTCCATTTGCTTATTTTAGCTTTTGTCCCAATTGCTTCTGGTGTCTTCATCATGAAATTTTTTTCCAGTTTATATGTGCAGAATGGTATTGCCAAGGTTGTCTTCCAGGGTTTTCACAGTTTTGGTTTTACATTTAAGTCTATAATCTATCTTGAGTTGATTTTTGTACATGGGGTAAATAAGGGGTCCTGTTTCAATCTTCTGCATATGGCTAGCCAGTTATCCCAACACCATTTATTGAATAAGGAGTCCCTTTCCCATTGCTTGTTTTTGCAGCTTTGGTGAAGATCAGATGGTTGTAGGTGTGAAGCCTTACCTCTGGATTGTGTATTTTGTTCCATTCATCTAAGAATCAGTTTGTGTACCAGAGTCAAGTTGTTTTGGTTACTATAGCCCTGTAGTATAGTTTGAAGTTGACAAGCATGATGCCGTCTGCTTTTTTCTTTTTGCATAGGTTTGTCTTGGCTATTCAGGCTCCTTTTTAGTTCCATATAAATTTTAAAATAAATTTTTCTATTTCTTTGAAAAATGTAACTTGTAGTTTGATAAGATTAGGATGGAACTTATAAATTATGAAGAAGTATGGTCATTTTTATAATATTGATTCTACCCATCCATGAGCATGGGATGTGTTTCTATTTGTTTGGGTCATTTCTGATTCCTCGAACAATGTTTTGTAGTTTTCCTTGTAAAGATCTTTCACCTCCCTGATTAGCTGTATTCGTTAAGTATTTCATACTTTTTCCGGCAATTGTGAATGGGATGTTTTTTTCTGATTTGGCTCTCCACTTAGCTATTGTTAACTTACAGAAATGCTAGTAATTTTTCTATGTTAATTTTATATTCTGAAATTTTGCTAAAGTTGTTTATCAGCTTGAGAAGCTTTTGGGCCAAGACTATAAGGTTTTCTAGATATAAAAGCATGTCATCTGAAAACAGGGACATTTTTACTTCTTCTCTTTCTATCTGAATGTGCTTTATCTTTTCCTTTTGCCTGATTGCTCTGGACAGGACTTCCAATATTATGTTGAATGGGAGTGGCGAGCGAGAGCATCCTTGTCTTCTGCTGGTTTTCAAAAAGAATGCTTTCAGCTTCTGTGCATTCAGTATGATGCTGGCTGTGGGTATGTCATAGATGGCTCTTATTTTGATGCATGTTCCTTCAATATCTATTTGTTAAGAGTTTTAAACATGAATGAATCTTTTATTTTATTGAAAGCTTTTCTGCATCTATTGAGATGATCATGTGGCTTTTTCCTCTGGTTCTGTTTATGTGATGAATCACATTTATTGATTTGCATATATTGAACCAACATTACATCCAGGGACAAAGCCTATGTGATTATGGTGGATTAGCTTTTTGATATGTTGCTGGATTCTGTTTGCTAGTATTTAGCTGAAATTTCTCAAGCATTTTCTTAGTCTTAAATTATATTTTTATTGCACTGTGGTACAAGAGAGTTGTTGGTATAATTTTCGTTCTTTAGCATTTGCTGAGAAATGTGTTATGTCTAATTGTATGTTTACTTTTAGAGTATGCATCATGTGCAGATGAGAAGACTGTATATTCCGTTGTTTTGGAGAGGAGAATTCTGTAGATGTCTATCCATTAATTCCAGTGGTGAATTAAGGTGGCGAATATATTTGTTAATATTCTGGCTCTATAATCTGTCTCACATGGTCAGTACGCTTAGTGGAGTGTTGAAGTCTCCCACTATTATTGTGTTGGAGTGTAAGTCTCTCTCTCTTTTTGTTTTTTTTTTATTTTGTTTTGTTTTTGAGACAGTGTCTCACTATCTCTCCCAGACTTGAGTGCAGTGGTGTCATCTTGGCTCACCGCAACCTCCACCAACTAGGTTCAAGCAATTCTCCTTCCTCAGCTTCCCAAGAAGCTGGTATTACAGGCGTGTGTCACTACTAATTTTTGTATTTTTAGTAGAGACAGAATTTCACCATGTTGGCCACACTGGTCTCGAACTCCTGACCCTAAATGATCCACCCTGCTTGGCCTCCCAAAGTGCTGGGATTACAGGGGTAGGCCATTGCACCCGGCCTCTCTCTTTTTTTTTTTTTTTTTTTTGAGATGGAGTCCTGCTCTGTTGCCCAGGCTGGAGTGCAGTGGCAAAATCTCAGCTCACTGCAACCTCTGCCTCCTGGGTTCAAGGGATTCTCCTGCTTCAGCCTCCCAAGTAGTTGAGATTACATGTGCCTGCCACCACATCCGGCTACTTTTTGTAATTTAGTAGCGATGAAGTTTCACCATGTTGGCCAGGCTGGTCTTGAACTCCTGACCAAAAGAGATTCACTTGCCTCAGCCCCTTGAAGTGCTAGGATTACAGGCATCAGCCACTTCCCGACCTTGGAACGTAAGTCTCTTTGAATGTCTGTGAAAAGTTGTTTCATGAATCCAGATGCTCCTGTCTTGCGTGCATATTTAAGATAGGTATAACTTCTTGTTGAATGGAACCCTTTATCATTATGTAATACTCTTCTTTTTAAAAAAATTGTTGGTTTAGTGTCTGTTTTATCTGAAATTAAGACAGCAACTCCCACTATTTTCCATTTTCCATGTGCTTGGTAGATTGCTAGATTTTTCTCCATCCCTTTATTTTGAGCTTGATATGGTTTGCCTGTGTCCTCACCCAAATCTTCTCCTTAATCCCCGCACGTTGTGGGAGGCACTGGAGGTGAGGTAATTAAATTATGGGACAGGTGTTTCTTGTGCTGTTCTCCTCACGATAATGAATATGTGTCACAACATCTGATAGTTTTAAAAATGGGAATTTCCCTGCACAAGTTTTCTCTCTTGTTTGCTACCATGCGAGACGTGCCTTTCACCTTCCACTATGATTGTGAGGTCTTCCCAGCCATGTGGAACTGTAAGTCCATTAAACCGCTTTTCCTTTCCAGTCTCAGGTAGGTCTTTATCAAAAGTGTGAAAACTGACTAATACAGAGCTTATGGGTGTCACCAAATGTGAGACAGCCCTCTTGAAGATAGCATTCCATTAAATCTTGCTTCTTTGTCCAGTTTGCCATACTGCTTTTTTATTGTGATACGTAGCCTGTTTACATTCAAGGTTAGCATTGATGTGTGAGGATTTGATCCTGTCATTGTTTTATTAGCTGTTTAATATACTGACATTGGTGTGTGATTGCTTTATAGTGTCACTGGTCTGTGTACTTATGTGATTTTTTTGTAGTGGCTGGTAATGGATTTTTTTTATTTCCAGATTAAGTGCTTCTTTCAGGAGTTCTTGAAGGCAGGTGTGATAACAAATTTCCTCAGAATTTGCTTGTCTGAAAAGTAAATTATGTCCCCTTTGCTTATAAAGTTTAGCTTTTCCATGTAAAATATTCTTAAACTTTATTCTCTTCAAGAATGTTGAATATAGACCCTAAATCTCTTCTCACTTTTAGTGTTTCTGCTGAGAAGTGCACTGTTAGTCTAATGGGCTTCCCTTCTAATGTGACCCGTCCTTTCTCTCTAGCTGCCTTTAATAGTTTTTTCTTTCATTTGGCCTTGGAGAATCTGATAATTATGTGTCTGTGGAATAATTTTTTGTGAAGTATTTTGTGGGGGTTCCTTGAATTTCTTGAGTTTGAATGTGGGCTTTTTTTTTTTTTTTTTTTTTTTT
>NW_022294893.1:0-1542 GCF_002776525.5 Piliocolobus tephrosceles | reverse complement strand
GATCAACTGGAAGAAAGAGTATCAGCGATTGAGGATCAAATGAATGAAATGAAGCGAGAAGAGAAACCAAAAGAAAAAAGAAGAAAAAGAAATGAACAAAGCCTGCAAGAAGTATGGGATTATGTAAAAAGACCAAATCTACGTCTGATTGGGGTGCCTGAAAGTGAGGGGGAAAATGGAACCAAATTGGAAAACACTCTACAGGATATCATCCAGGAGAACTTCCCCAACCTAGCAGGGCAGGCCAACATTCAAATTCAGGAAATACAGAGAACGCCACAAAGATACTCCTCCAGAAGAGCAACTCCAAGACACATAATTGCCAGATTCACCAAAGTTGAAATGAAGGAAAAAATCTTAAGGGCAGCCAGAGAGAAAGGTCGGGTTACCCACAAAGGGAAGCCCATCAGACTGACAGCAGATCTCTCGGCAGAAACTCTACAAGCCAGAAGAGAGTGGGGGCCAATATTCAATGTTCTTAAAGAAAAGAATTTTAAACCCAGAATTTCATATCCAGCCAAACTAAATTTCATAAGTGAAGGAGAAATAAAATTCTTTACAGATAAGCAAATGCTTAGAGATTTTGTCACCACCAGGCCTGCCTTACAAGAGACCCTGAAGGAAGCCCTAAACATGGAAAGGAACAACTGGTACCAGCCACTGCAAAAACATGCCAAAATGTAAAGACCATCGAGCCTAGGAAGAAACTGCATCAACTAATGAGCAAAATAACCAGTTAATATCATAATGGCAGGATCAAGATCACACATAACAATATTAACCTTAAATGTAAATGGACTAAATGCTCCAATTAAAAGACACAGACTGGCAAACTGGATAAAGAGTCAAGACCCATCAGTCTGCTGTCTTCAGGAGACCCATCTCACATGCAGAGACATACATAGGCTCAAAATAAAAGGATGGAGGAAGATCTACCAAGCAAATGGAGAACAAAAAAAAGCAGGGGTTGCAATCCTAGTCTCTGATAAAACAGACTTTAAACCATCAAAGATCAAAAGAGACAAAGAAGGCCATTACATAATGGTAAAGGGATCAATCCAACAGGAAGAGCTAACTATCCTAAATATATATGCACCTAATACAGGAGCACCCAGATTCATAAAGCAAGTCCTTAGAGACTTACAAAGAGACTTAGACTCCCATACAATAATAATGGGAGACTTCAACACTCCACTGTCAACATTAGACAGATCAACGAGACAGAAAGTTAACAAGGATATCCAGGAATTGAACTCATCTCTGCACCAAGCGAACCTCATAGACATCTATAGAACTCTCCACCCCAAGTCAACAGAATATACATTCTTCTCAGCACCACATCACACTTATTCCAAAATTGACCACATAATTGGAAGTAAAGCACTCCTCAGCAAATGTAAAAGAACAGAAATTATAACAAACTGTCTCTCTGACCACAGTGCAATCAAACTAGAACTCAGGACTAAGAAACTCAATCAAAACCGCTCAACTACATGGAAACTGAACAACCTGCTCCTGAATGACTACTGGGTACATAACGAA
>NW_022294892.1:0-1428 GCF_002776525.5 Piliocolobus tephrosceles | reverse complement strand
GCAAACTGTTCCATGAAAAGAAAGGTGTAACTCTGTGAGATGAACTACCACATCAAGGAGAACTTTCTCAGAAAGCTTTTTTCTAGTTTTTATCTGAGGATATTTCCATTGTCAATGTAGGCTTCAATGTGATCCAAAATATCCTTTCTCAGATTCCACGAAAACAGTGTTAACAGACTGATCCATGAAAAGATACATGCAAAGGACAAAGCCGGAGGTGTCACGCTACCTGACTTCAAACTATACTACAAGGCTACAGTAACCAAAACAGCATGGTACTGGTACCAAAACAGATATAGACCAATGGAACAGAACGGAGCCTTCAGAAAAAATGCCACACATCTACAACCATCTGATCTTTGACAAACCTGACAAAAACAAGAAATGAGGAAAGAATTCCCTATTTAATAAATGGTGCTGGGAAAATGGGCTAGCCATAAGTAGAAAGCTGAAACTGGATCCTTTCCTTACTCCTTATACGAAGATTAATTCAAGATGGATAAGAGACTTAAATGTTAGACCTAATACCATAAACCCCTAGAAGAAAATCTAGGTAATACCATTCAGGACATAGGCATGGGCAAGGACTTCATGTCTAAAACACCAAAAGCAACAGCAGCAAAAGCCAAAATTGACAAATGGGATCTAATTAAACTAAAGAGCTTCTGCACAGCAAAAGAAACTACCATCAGAGTGAACAGGCAACCTACAGAATGGGAGAAAATTTTTGCAATCTGCTCATCTGACAAAGGGCTAATTTCCAGAATCTACAAAGAACTCAAACAAATATACAAGAAAAAAACAAACAACCCCATCCAAAAGTGGGCAAAGGATATGAACAGTCATTTCTCAAAAGAAGACATTCATACAGCCAACAGACACATGAAAAAATGCTCATCATCACTGGCCATCAGAGAAATGCAAATCAAAACCACAATGAGATACCATCTCACACCAGTTAGAATGGCAATCATTAAAAAATCAGGAAACAACAGGTGTTGGAGAGGATGTGGAGAAATAGGAACACTTTTACACTGTTGGTGGGATTGTAAACTATTTCAACCATTATGGAAAACAGTATGGCAATTCCTCAAGGATCTAGAACTAGATGTACCATATGACCCAGCCATCCCACTACTGGGTATATACCCAAAGGATTATAAATTATGCTACTACAAAGACACATGCACACGTATGTTTATTGCGGCACTATTCACAATAGCAAAGACTTGGAATCAACCCAAATGTCCATCAGGGACAGACTGGATTAAGAAAATGTGGCACATATACACCATGGAATACTATGCAGCCATAAAAAAGGATGAATTTGCATCCTTTGTAGGGACATGGATGCAGCTGGAAACCATCATTCTTAGCAAACTATCACAAGAAGAGAAAACCAAACACCGCATGTTCTCACTCATAGGT
>NW_022294891.1:0-3654 GCF_002776525.5 Piliocolobus tephrosceles | reverse complement strand
ACAGAAAACAAAATGACCACTTTGATAAGAGAGGATATTAAATATTTGATGCAAATATGGTGTTTTCCAAAAATAAAACTATAAACACAAAAACAAAAGAAAAAACCAAGCCTCCTCTTCCACCTGCCAGTTATATTTAGAATTGTGAACCTACAAAGATCAGCTTCTTATCTTAAACTCATATTCAGGGTTAAATGCTTAAAATATTTGACCGAATAATCATTTTCATGACTTTTTTCATTGCTTAAAATGAACCTAGGGGCGGAGCAAGATGGCCGAATAGGAGCAGCTTCAGTCTCCAACTCCCAGCGCGAGCGACACAGAAGACCGGCGATTTCTGCATTTTCAACTGAGGTACTGGGGTCATCTCACTCGAGAGTGCCGGACAATCGGTGCTGGTCAGCTGCTGCAGCCCGACCAGCGAGAGCTGAAGCAGGGCGAGGCATCGCCTCACCTGGGAAGCGCGAGGGGGAAGGGAGTCCCTTTTCCTAGCCAGGGGAACTGAGACACACAACACCTGGAAAATCGGGTAACTCCCACCCCAATACTGCGCTGTAACACCGGCACACCGGAGATTGTATCCCACACCTGGCCGGGAGGGTCCCACGCCCACGGAGCCTCTCTCCTTGCTAACACAGCAGTCTGCGGCAATCTAACCGCAAGGCAGCAGCGAGGCTGGGGGAGGGGCGCCCGCCATCGCTGAGGCTTAAGTAGGTAACTAAAGCCGCTGGGAAGCTGGAACTGGGTGGAGCTCACAGCAGCTCAAGGAAACCTGCCTGTCTCTGTAGACTGCGCCTCTGGGGACAGGGCTCAGCTAAAGGAGTAGAAGCCTGTGAAACGCGAACGACTCTGTCTGACAGCTTTGAAGAGAGCAGGGGATCTCCCAACACGGAGGTTGAGATCTGAGAAGGGGCAGTCTGCCTGCTCAAGTGGGTCACTGACCCCTGAGTAGCCTAACTGGGAGACATCCCCCACTAGGGGCAGTCTGACACCCCACACCTCACAGGGTGGAGTACACCCCTGAGAGGAAGCTTCCAAAGCAAGAATCAGACAGGTGCACTCGCTGTTCAGCAATATTCTATCTTCTGCAACCTCTGCTGCTGATACCCAGGCAAACAGGGTCTGGAGTGGACCTCAAGCAATCTCCAACAGACCTATAGCTGAGGGTCCTGACAGTCAGAAGGAAACCTATCAAACAGGAAGGACACCTATATCAAAACCCCATCAGTACGTCACCATCATCAAAGACCAGTGACAGATAAAACCACAAAGATGGGGAAAAAGCAGGGCAGAAAAGCTGGAAATTCAAAAAATAAGAGCGCATCTCCTCCTGCAAAGGAGCACAGCCCATCGCCAGCAACAGATCAAAGCTGGTCAGAGAATGATTTTGATGAGATGAGAGAAGAAGGCTTCAGTCCATCAAACCTCTCAGAGCTAAAGGAGGAATTACGTACCCAGCGCAAAGAAACTAAAAATCTTGAAAAAAAAGTGGAAGAATTGACAGCTAGACTAATTAATGCAGAGAAGGTCATAAACGAAATGACAGAGATGAAAACCATGTCACGAGAAATACGTGACAAATGCACAAGCTTCAGTAACCGACTCGATCAACTGGAAGAAAGAGTATCAGCGATTGAGGATCAAATGAATGAAATGAAGCGAGAAGAGAAACCAAAAGAAAAAAGAAGAAAAAGAAATGAACAAAGCCTGCAAGAAGTATGGGATTATGTCAAAAGACCAAATCTACGTCTGATTGGGGTGCCTGAAAGTGAGGGGGAAAATGGAACCAAATTGGAAAACACTCTACAGGATATCATCCAGGAGAACTTCCCCAACCTAGCAGGGCAGGCCAACATTCAAATTCAGGAAATACAGAGAACGCCACAAAGATACTCCTCCAGAAGAGCAACTCCAAGACACATAATTGCCAGATTCACCAAAGTTGAAATGAAAGAAAAAATCTTAAGGGCAGCCAGAGAGAAAGGTCGGGTTACCCACAAAGGGAAGCCCATCAGACTGACAGCAGATCTCTCGGCAGAAACTCTACAAGCCAGAAGAGAGTGGGGGCCAATATTCAACGTTCTTAAAGAAAAGAATTTTAAACCCAGAATTTCATATCCAGCCAAACTAAGTTTCATAAGTGAAGGAGAAATAAAATTCTTTACAGATAAGCAAATGCTTAGAGATTTTGTCACCACCAGGCCTGCCTTACAAGAGACCCTGAAGGAAGCCCTAAACATGGAAAGGAACAACCGGTACCAGCCACTGCAAAAACATGCCAAAATGTAAAGACCATCGAGCCTAGGAAGAAACTGCATCAACTAATGAGCAAAATAACCAGTTAATATCATAATGGCAGGATCAAGATCACACATAACAATATTAACCTTAAATGTAAATGGACTAAATGCTCCAATTAAAAGACACAGACTGGCAAACTGGATAAAGAGTCAAGACCCATCAGTCTGCTGTCTTCAGGAGACCCATCTCACATGCAGAGACATACATAGGCTCAAAATAAAAGGATGGAGGAAGATCTACCAAGCAAATGGAGAACAAAAAAAAGCAGGGGTTGCAATCCTAGTCTCTGATAAAACAGACTTTAAACCATCAAAGATCAAAAGAGACAAAGAAGGCCATTACATAATGGTAAAGGGATCAATCCAACAGGAAGAGCTAACTATCCTAAATATATATGCACCTAATACAGGAGCACCCAGATTCATAAAGCAAGTCCTTAGAGACTTACAAAGAGACTTAGACTCCCATACAATAATAATGGGAGACTTCAACACTCCACTGTCAACATTAGACAGATCAACGAGACAGAAAGTTAACAAGGATATCCAGGAATTGAACTCATCTCTGCACCAAGCGGACCTAATAGACATCTATAGAACTCTCCACCCCAAGTCAACAGAATATACATTCTTCTCAGCACCACATCACACTTATTCCAAAATTGACCACATAATTGGAAGTAAAGCACTCCTCAGCAAATGTACAAGAACAGAAATTATAACAAACTGTCTCTCTGACCACAGTGCAATCAAACTAGAACTCAGGACTAAGAAATTCAATCAAAACCGCTCAACTACATGGAAACTGAACAACCTGCTCCTGAATGACTACTGGGTACATAACGAAATGAAAGCAGAAATAAAGATGTTCTTTGAATCCAATGAGAACAAAGATACAACATACCAGAATCTCTGGGACACATTTAAAGCAGTATGTAGAGGGAAATTTATAGCACTAAGTGCCCACAAGAGAAAGCAGGAAAGATCTAAAATTGACACTCTAACATCACAATTAAAAGAACTAGAGAGGCAAGAGCAAACACATTCAAAAGCTAGCAGAAGGCAAGAAATAACTAAGATCAGAGCAGAACTGAAGGAGATAGAGACACAAAAAACCCTCCAAAAAATCAATGAATCCAGGAGTTGGTTTTTTGAAAAGATCAACAAAATTGACAGACCGCTAGCAAGATTAATAAAGAAGAAAAGAGAGAGGAATCAAATAGACGCAATAAAAAATGATAAAGGGGATATCACCACCGACCCCACAGAAATACAAACTACCATCAGAGAATACTATAAACACCTCTACGCAAATCAACTAGAAAATCTAGAAGAAATGGATAATTTCCTGGAC
>NW_022294890.1:0-6558 GCF_002776525.5 Piliocolobus tephrosceles | reverse complement strand
TGCATCCTCATAGCTTAGCTCTCACTTATGAGTGAGAACATACAATGCTTGTGTTTCCATTCCTGAGTTACTTCACTTAAAATAATAGTCTCTAATCCCACCCAGGTTGCTGTGAATGCCATTAATTCATTCCTTTTTATGACTGAGCAGTATTCCATCGTATATATCTATACCACAGTTTGTTTATCCACTCATTGATTGATGGGCATTTGAGCTGGCTCCATATTTTTGCAATTGTGAATTGTGCTGCTATAAACATGCATGTGTAAGAGTCTTTTTCATATAATGGCTTCTTTTCCTCTGGATAGATACCCGGTAGTGGGATTGCTGGATTAAATGGTAGTTATACTTTTAGTTCTTTAAGGAATCTCCACGCTGTTTACCGTAATGGCTGTACTAGTTTACATTCCCACCAGCAGTGTAAAAGTGTTCCCTGTTCACTGCATCCACGCCAACTTCTCTTATTTTTTAATTTTTTGATTATGGCCATTCTTGCAGGAATAAGGTGGTGTTGCATTGCATTGTGGGTTTGATTTGTATTTCCCTGATTATTAGTGATGTTGAGCATTTTTTCATATGTTTGTTGGCTATTTGTATACCTTCTTTTGAAAATTGTCTATTCATGTCCTTAGCCCACTTTTTCGGGTGGTTGTTTGATTTTTCTTGCTGATTTGAGTTCCTAGTAGATTCTGGATATTAGTCCTTTGTCAGATGCCTAGTTTGTGAAAATTTTCTCCCATTCTATGGGCTGTCTGTTTACTCTGCTGATTATTTATTTTGTTGTGTGGAAGCATTTTAGTTTAATTAAGTCCCATCTACTTATCTTTGTTTTTGTTGCATTTGCTTTTGGGTTCTTGGTCATGAAGTCTTTGCCTAAAGCAATGTCTAGAAGGGTTTTTCTAATGCTATGTTCTAGAATTTTTATGGTTTCAGGTCTTAGATTTAAGTCTTTGATCTATCTTGAGTTGATTTTTGTATAAGCTGAGAGATGAGGATCCAGTTTCATCCTTCCACATGTGGCTTGCCAATTATCCCAGCACTATTTGTTGAATAGGGTATACTTTCCCCACTTTATATTTTTGTTTGCTTTGTCGAACATCAGTTGGCTGTAAGTATTTGACTTTGTTTTTGGGTTCTCTATTCTGTTGCATTGGTCTAAGTGCTTATTTTTATACAAGTACCATGCTGATTTGGTGGCTATGGTCTTATAGTATAGTTTATAGTCAGGTAATATGATACCTCCATATTTGTTCTTTTTGCTTAGTCTTGCTTTGGCTATGTGGACTCTTTTTTGGTTCCATATAAATTTTAGTGTTATTTTTTCTAGTTCTGTGAAGAATGATGGTGGTATTTAATGGGAATTGCATTGAATTTGTAGATTACTTTTGGCATTATGGTCATTTTCACAATATGGATTCTACCCATCCATGAGCACGGAATGTGTTTTCATTTGTTTGTGTCGGCTATGATTTCTTTCAGCAGTGTTATGTAGTTTTCCTTATAGAGGTCCTTCATCTCCTTGGTTAGGTGTATTCCTAAATATATGTATATTTTTACAGCTATTGTAAAAAGGATTGAGTTCCTGATTTTATTCTCAGCTTGGTCGCTGTTGGTGTATAGCAGAGCTGCTGATTTGTAAACAATTTTGTATCCTGAAACTGCTGAATTCATTGTCACTTCTGGGAGCTTTTTGGAGGAGTCTTTAGGTTTTCTAGGTAAACCATCATATTATCAGCAAACAGAGACAGTTTGACTTCCTCTTTACTGATTTGGATGCCCCTTATTTCTTTGTTTTGTCTGAATGCTCTGGCTAGGACTTCCAGTACTATGTTGAATAGAAGTGGTGAGAGTGAGCACCCTTGTCTTGTTCCAGTTCTCAAGAGGAAGGCTTTCAACTTTTCCCCATTCAGTATAATGTTGGCTGTGGGTCTGTGGTAGATGGCTTTTATTATCTTAAGTTATGTCCCTTCTATGTCGATTTTCCCAAGGGTTTCTATCATAAAGTGATGCTGGATTTTGTCAGATGCGTTTTCTGCATCTATTAAGATGATTATGTGACTTTTATTTTTAATTCTGTTTATGTGGTGTATCACATTTATTGACTTGTGTATGTTAAACCATTCCTGCATCTTTGGTATGAAACACACTTGATCATGGTACATTATGTTTTTGATATGCTGTTGGATTAGGTTAGCTAGTATTTTGTTGAGAATTTTTACATCTGTGTTCATCAGGGATATTAGTCTGTAGTTTTCTTTCTTTTTGTTATGTCCTTCCCTGGTTTTGGTATCAGGGAATGATACCAATTTGGCTTCATAGAATGATTTAGAGAGAGGATTCCCTCTCTCTATCTTTTGGAATAGGTCAATAGGCTTGGTACCAATTCTTCTTTGAATGTCTCATAGAATTCAGCTGTGAATCTGTCTGGTCCTGGACCTTTTTTTGTTGGCAATTTTTCAAGTTACCATTTCAGTCTCGCTGCTTGTTATTGGTCTGCTATTGTATTTCTTCCTAGTTTAATCTAGGAGGGTTGTATATTTCCAGGAGTTTATCCCTCTCCTCTAGGTTTTCTAGTGTATGCACATAAAGGTGTTCATGGTAACCTTGAATGATCTTTTGTATTTCTGTGGTATCTATTGTAGTATCTTCTGTGTTGTTTCTAATGAGCTTATTTGTATCTTCTCTCTTCTTTTCTTCGTTAATCTCACTAGTGGGCTATCAATTTCATTTATCTTTTCAAAGAACCAGCTTTTTGTTTCATTTATATTTTGGGTTTTTTTGTTTGTTTGTTTGTTTGTTTCAATTTTATTTAATTCTGCTCCGATCTATGTTATTTCTGCTAGGTTTGGGTTTGGTTTGTTCTTGTTTCTCTAGTTCCTTGAAGTGTGACCTTAGATTGTCTGTTTGCGCTCTTTCAGACTTTTTGATGTAGGCATTTAATGCTATGAACTTTCCTCTTAGCTCTGTCTTCGCTATATCCTAGAGGTTTTGATAGGTTGTGTCACTATTATCATTCAGTTTAAATATTTTTTTTCATTTCCATCTTGATTTCGTTTTTGACCTAATGATAATTCAGGAGGAGGTTATTTAATTTCCATGCATTTTTATGGTTTTGAGGGTTCCTTTTGGAGTTGATTTCCAATTTTATTCCACTGTGGTCTGAGAGAGTACTTGATATCATTTCAATTTTCTTAAATTTACTGAGACTTGTTTTGTGGTCTATCACATAGTTTATCTTGGAGAATGTTCCATGTGTTGATGAATAGAATGTATATTCTGTAGCTGTTGGGTAGAATGTTCTGTCAATAGCTGTTAACTCCATTTGTTGTAGGGTGTAGTTTCAGTCCATTGTTTCTTTGTTAACTTTCTGTCTTAATGACCTGTCTAGTGCTGTCAGTGGATTATTAAAGTCCCCCAGTATTACTGTGTTACTGTCTATTTCATTTCTTAGGCCTAGTAGTAATTGTTTTATAAATTTGGGTGCTCCAGTGTTAGCTGCATATATATTGAGGATTATGATATTTTCCTGTTGGACAAGTCCTTTTATCATTATATACTGCCCCTCTTTGTCTTTTTCAACTGCTGTTGCTTTAAAGTTTGTTTTGTATGATATAAGAAGAGCCACTCCTACACTCACTTTTGCTGTCTATTTGCATAGAATATCTTTTTCCACCCCTTTACCTTAAGTTTATGTGAGTCCTTATGTGTCAGGTGAGTCTCTTGAAGACAGTAGATACTTGGCTGGTGAATTCTTATTCATTCTGCCAGTCCATGTCTTTTAGGTAGAGCATTTAGGTCATTCACATTCAACGTTGGTATTGAGATGTGAGGTACTATTCTATTCATTGTGCTATTTGTTGCCTGAATAACTTGTTTTTACTTTTTTTCATTGTGTTTTTGTTTTACAGGTCCTGTTCGATTTATGCTTTAAGGAGATTCTATTTTGGTGTATTTCGAGGATTTGTTTCAAGATTTAGAGCTCCTTTTAGCAGTTCTTACAGTGCTGGTTTGGTAGTGGTGATTTCTCTCAGCATTTGTTTGTCTGAAAAAGAGTGCATCTTTCCTTCGTTTATGAAGCCTAGTTTTGCTTGATACAAAGTTATTGGCTGATAATTATTTTGTTTAAGGAGGCTAAAGATGGGGCCCCAATCTCTTCTAGCTTGTAGTGTTTCTGCTGAGAAATCTACAGTTAATCTGATTTTTTTTTTTTTTTTTTTTTGCCAGAGTCTCGCTCTGTCACCCTGGCTAGAGTGCAATGGTGTGATCTCTGCTCACTGTAACCTCCGCCTCCCAGGTGCAAGTGATTCAGCCTCCCAAATAGGTGGGACTTCAGGCATGCACCACCACGCCTGGCTAATTTTTGTACTTTAGTAGAGATGCGGTGTCACCATATTGGCCAGGCTGGTCTCGAACTCCTAACCTCATGATCTGCCCACCTCAGCCTCCCAAAGTACTGCGATTACAGGTGTGAACCACCATGCCCAGCCAGTTTTCTTTTATAGGTTACCTGATGCTTTTGCCTCACAGCTCTAAAGATTCTTTCCTTTGTCTTGACTTTAGATAACCTGGTGACTATGTTCCTGGGCAATGATCTTTTTGGGATAAATTTCCCAGGTGTTCTTTGAGCTTCATGTATTTGGCTGTCTACATCTCTAGCAAGGCTGATGCCTGGCTATTTTTTAAATTTTTTTTGTAGAGGTGGAGTTTTGCCGTGTTGCCCAGGCTGGTCTTGAACTCCTAAGCTCAAGCGAACCTCCCACCTTGACCTCCCAAAGTGCCGAAATTACAAGCGTGAACCAGTGTGCCCAGACTGGCCCCTTAAAACTGTACAAGTCAGTAGGTTTTAGATGTGTATAGTTGTATAAACATCACTGTTATCTAATTTCAGAACCTTTCATCCTCCTCCAAAAAACTCCTATCCATTAGCAGTCACCAACCATTCCCATTCCTTTCTCTCCCTATCCTCTGGAAACTATTAATCTACTTTCTGTCTCAATAGATTTGCCTGTTCTGAACATTTTATATAAATGGAGTCATACAGTATGTGGTCTTTTGTGACAGGCTTATTTCACTTAGCATCTCATTTTTGAGGTTCATCCATGTTGTAGCATGTGTCAGTAATTTGTTCCTTTTTATTGCCACATAAAATATTCCATTGCATGGATAGACCATATAATTTTTACTCATTAATCACTTGAACATCTGGATTGCTTCCACCTTTTGTCTATTATCAATTATGCTGCTATGAACGTATATGTACAATTTTTTGTGTGGACATATATGTTAATATTTCTCATGGTTATACACCTAGGAGTAGAATTGCTAGGTCATATGGCAATTCTAGGTTTAACTTTTTGAGAAACTGTAAACACCTTTGCAAAGTGAATGTACCATTTCACATTCCCACCAGCAATATATGAGAGTCCCAATTTATCCACATTCTCACCCAACACTTGTTATTTTCTATCTTTTTTATTATAGTTATCCCGGTGGGTGTGAACTGGTATCTCATTGTGGTTTTGACTTGCATTTTCCTGATAATGACATTCAGAAAGTTTTCATGTACCTGTTGGCCATTTTTATATCTACCTTGGAGAAGTGTCTATGAAATATTTTACTGCATTATTAATTTAATACTCTTTTAATTTTTAACTCAGTTTTTACTTGTCGAATTGTAAGTGTTCTTAATACATTATGGGTAGAATTTCCTTATCAGGTATATTATTTGCAAATATTTTCTCCCTTTGTATGAGTTTTTCACTTATTTGATAGTGTCCTTTTAAAGCATGGAAATTTTAAATTTTGATGAAGTCAAATTTATCTATTTTCTTTTTTGTTTTTATGCTTTGGTATTATATATAATAATCCATTGCCAAATATGGGGTCATGCATATTTCCCCCTATATTTTCTTCTCAGAGTTTTATAGTTTTAGCTCTTACATTTAGGTCTTTGATCCATTTTGAGTTAATGTTTGTATATAGTGTGAAGTAGAGATCCAACTTCATTTCTTTCTTTTTTTCTTTTATTTTTTATTATACTTTAAGTTCTAGGGTACATGTGCATAACGTGCAGGTTTGTTACATATGTATACTTGTGCCATGTTGGTGTGCTGCACCCATCAACTCATCAGCACCCATCAATTCATCATTTATTTATGTCAGGTATAACTCCCAATGCAATCCCTCCCCCCTCCCCCCTCCCCATGATAGGCCCCGGTGTGTGATGTTCCCCTTCCCGAGTCCAAGTGATTTCGTTGTTCAGTTCCCACCTATGAGTGAGAACATGCGGTGTTTGGTTTGCTCTTCTTGTGATAGTTTGCTAAGAATGATGGTTTCCAGCTGCATCCATGTCCCTACAAAGGATGCAAACTCATCCTTTTTTATGGCTGCATAGTATTCCATGGTGTATATGTGCCACATTTTCTTAATCCAGTCTGTCACAGATGGACATTTGGGTTGATTCCAAGTCTTTGCTCTTGTGAATAGTGCCGCAATAAACATACATGTGCATGTGTCTTTATAGCAGCATGATTTATAATCCTTTGGGTATATACCCAG
>NW_022294889.1:0-1226 GCF_002776525.5 Piliocolobus tephrosceles | reverse complement strand
TATTTAGAAAACCCCATCGTCTCAGCCCAAAATCTTCTTAAGCTGATAAGCAACTTCAGCAAAGTCTCAGGATACAAAATTAATGTGCAAAAATCACAAGCATTCTTATACACCAGTAACAGACAAGCAGAGAGCCAAATCAGGAATGAACTTCCATTCACAATTGCTTCAAAGAGAATAAAATACCTAGGAATCCAACTTACAAGGGATGTAAAGGACCTCTTCAAGGAGAACTACAAACCACTGCTCAGTGAAATCAAAGAGGACACAAACAAATGGAAGAACATACCATGCTCATGGATAGGCAGAATCAATATTGTGAAAATGGCCATACTGCCCAAGGTTATTTATAGATTCAATGCCATCCCCATCAAGCTACCAATGAGTTTCTTCACCGAATTGGAAAAAACTGCTTTAAAGTTCATATGGAACCAAAAAAGAGCCCGTATTGCCAAGACAATCCTAAGTCAAAAGGACAAAGCCGGAGGCGTCACGCTACCTGACTTCAAACTATACTACAAGGCTACAGTAACCAAAACAGCATGGTACTGGTACCAAAACAGAGATATAGACCAATGGAACAGAACGGAGCCTTCAGAAATAATGCCACACATCTACAACCATCTGATATTTGACAAACCTGAGAAAAACAAGAAATGGGGAAAGGATTCCCTATTTAATAAATGGTGCTGGGAAAATTGGCTAGCCATAAGTAGAAAGCTGAAACTGGATCCTTTCCTTACTCCTTATACGAAGATTAATTCAAGATGGATTAGAGACTTAAATGTTAGACCTAATACCATAAAAACCCTAGAAGAAAATCTAGGTAGTACCATTCAGGACATAGGCATGGGCAAGGACTTCATGTCTAAAACACCAAAAGCAACGGCAGCAAAAGCCAAAATTGACAAATGGGATCTCATTAAACTAAAGAGCTTCTGCACAGCAAAAGAAACTACCATCAGAGTGAACAGGCAACCTACAGAATGGGAGAAAATTTTTGCAATCTACTCATCTGACAAAGGGCTAATTTCCAGAATCTACAAAGAACTCAAACAAATATACAAGAAAAAAACAAACAACCCCATCCAAAAGTGGGGAAAGGATATGAACAGACATTTCTCAAAAGAAGACATTCATACAGCCAACAGACACATGAAAAAATGCTCATCATCACTGGCCATCAGAGAAATGCAAATCAAAACCACAATGAGATACCATCTCAC
>NW_022294888.1:0-11104 GCF_002776525.5 Piliocolobus tephrosceles | reverse complement strand
TTCTTAGTGTATCCCTGCTGGCTACTCAGGGTCAGGCAATGCCTTTGGGACATACCATGTTCTGGGTACAGTTCTGGACAGTAAGGTCCCTGAAGAGGCTTCGCTTTAAACTAGATATCAGTTGAACCCCTGGCAGCCAGCTAGAGCATGGCCCTAGGCAGAACACTGGAGCCCAGGTCACGGCAAGGGGTTGTGTGCTCTGAGCAGGTGACAGTCCTTGTGTCCAGAGGTCTGGTTGGTTGCAAGCAGAGAGTGACCCCCCAACCCCCTTCCTCAGCTAGTGTTATCACTACCCAGGCATCCTTGGGTTCCTTGGTGGCTGCCTCATAGGCCCCTACTGTTGGGGAGCCTGTTGCTTATGTTGGACGGGACTGTGGCAGGACAGCCATTGAGCTGACACCAGTCTGCTCGCTGCCCACGCCTGGCTGGGCAGGCCCTCGTTTTCCAGGCTTGCTTGGGTGGAAGTAAAGCTCACTGTGACAGGTTGGTTCTCTGTTCTTTGTCTGAAGCTATACTCCTTGCTCCGTGTTTGGAGCTGTCTCCTCGTACAATCGTTTTCCTTCATTTCATGCCAGTGAATCGAAGGAATTTTGTCTTCACAAGACCAAGGCTGAGGAGTGGCCAGTCGGGTCTGGCTGTTCAGGAAGGCATTCTGGGGTTGGCAGCAGAGCCCAGCTCAGGGAGATCAGAAGAGGGCTTTGGGAGCAGTTGGTGCTGTTCTGAAAGTGGGCCGGTGCAGCAGGCATGTTAGGTCTGAGGAAGGAAGGAGGGGGGAGTGGACCTCAGCAGGAGTGTGAAATGAGTGCCCTGGTGGAGTCAGTGTCCAGGCAAGGGATACCTCTGAAAAACGCTGGGCTGGCTGGAGAGGAGAGGGCAGCATCCACAGGGAAGTGTGGGGGTTTCGCTGCAGGGCATCTGAGTGCTTTTTTTTTCACTGTGTCTGTTTTGTGGCACACGATCTTCAGAGTAGAAGCAAGAGCAAAGACATTTTCAAAAATATAATTCACAGAATTGAAAATGGCGCAGGGTGTCTGTTCACCAGCCACCAAACCTGCAGGGCCTGCTTGGGTGGATCTGCGTAGAAGACATGGGAGTGACATGGCACTGTGCTGCTGTTCAGAGCCCCAGCCTTGCAGGATGATCACCTATTGCTTCTCAGCCCCACTCCAACCCACTGAAGCTCAGCCGGGACTGGACATTGACATAAGCTGGGTTTTCCTGGTGTTGGCCTGTCAAGACATGCCTGTTTCCGGCCTCCAGTTTGTTCCATGCTCCTCAGGCTCTGAGTTGCTGACAGTTAGTGCCCAGTGTCCACGTCATCTATGACGTTACCCAGGACAGGACAGAGCTCGTCTGCCAGCACATCCCCTGGTGTCTGGTGCCAGCTTGTCTTCAGATCGCCAAACACGTTTCTTCAACCTGGTCATTCCACCACCCCAAAACTATTGCACTAAGCCGTTTTTCTGGATCTTGTCTCTGTGACTGTGCCAGGCATCTCGGCTGCACCAAGACTGTCTGTCTGGGGCCTGCTAGTGTGCGGACACTCTCAAAAATAGCCAGTAGCAGCTTGAAAAGACTCCTTTTCTATCAGGCCTGGTTTTGCCTTCCGGATTGCTGCTGTAGGTCGTAGAGCCAATCTGTGTAACTGGACGTCACCCTCAGACTCCTGCGCACCCCTCTTCCTCTCTGACTCCTGGCCACACGTGCCCCACGGCCTCCCCACTCCTCACACAGCCAACCATTATATTGTCCCGCTTTGCTGCTGTTTCTGCTGCTCTCCCCAGGGTCTTGCTATTAGTCCCAGTGGTTTGGGAGGCCAAGTTGGGAGGATCACTGAAGGCCAGGAGTTCAAGACCAGCCTGGAAAACAAAACAAGACCCTGTCTCTACCAAAATAATAATAGTAATAAAAAGTATAAACTAAAAAACTTAGCCAGGCATGGTGGTGCATGCCTGTAGTCCAGGAGTTCACAGCTGCAGCGAGCTCTTTGTGCCATTGTGCTGTACCTGTGACAGAGTGAGACCTTGTCTCAAAAAACAAATGAGAAAAGGAAGGTGGGAAGAAAGGCATGCTTTTGAGGGGCACAGGTGAGGCATCCTTCAGAAAAGAGGCCTGTGCAGCCACTTCTATCAGAAATGCTCAGTGACTCCTGGGGCCTAGCAGCTCCCTTCTCAGCCTCTGGGTATGGAGAGCCTGCCCCTTGCCAGCCCCAGACCATGTGCAGAGGGTCCTCCCAGCCCACCCTGCCTGGCTTCACCAGGACTCTGACCCTGCACCGTGTGTGAGCTGGTTCTCATCCTCCTGAACTGATAACTCTCATCTTTTGTGGCCCTAGTGATCTTTCCCCTTATTTTTCTGTTTCACCCATGGATCCCTAGTGAGCAGGAACCTCTTGCTGCCTCGTCGCCTCAGTTGAGGCTTCAGAAAGCACCCAGGGAGGTGGGAGCTGTATGCGTGCTTTTTGAATTGAGCAGGGGTAGGACAGTGTCGCTTTGTTTTTCTTTTCACGTGAAGACAGATGTGTGCGCGTCTCAGCATTGAGTCTCCTTTCTGTGATGTCTTTAGGAATCACAGTGGTGTTGCTGCAGCCCGGTGTGCACAGTCCTTCTGTTTCCTGGGGTTGGTTGGTTGCTGTTTGGAGTGATCAGAATTATTTATAGTGCCAGCTGGACTGGGCCTATTCAGTTCACTCAGAGACAAGGCCCCCGAGCCCTGGCACACTTGCTTGTTTCTTTATCAGTAAGCCCAGTGTTGCTGACAGTTGGTGCCCACAGTGTGCATGTCATCTGTGATGTTACCCAGGAGAGGACAGGGCTTTTCCACCAGCAAATCCACTGGTGTCTGGTGCCGCCTTGCCTTTAACTCACCAAGTACGTTTCTTCAACCTGGTCATCCCACTGCCTTAAAGCTGTTGTATGGAGACCAGGCAAGAAAGAGACCTCTCCTCCTGGGAAGAAGGCAGGCCATGAGCAGACCAGGGCAGCCAGTGCCTGGGAGCCACAGGCCAGGCCTTAGTAACAGATGCATACCTGTTCCCGTCTTGCCCTGTGTGAATGTGAGGGGCAACGTGGGCTGCATTCAAGCTGGCTCCAGCTTAACTGACACACATGGCTCTTTGTCTCTGCAGAGCAGAAGTGTGATGAAAAACCTTTCATATGATTCCATCACTTAGTACAGAATTGTTGGTAAATACTATTAAAGATAATGTTTCACATTTCGGTGGTCTTTCTCCTCTTGTCCCCTGCTAGAAGGTGTTCAAGTTGGGGCTTTTCTGTGATCCCACATATGGGACCTGCATTGTCCCACACAAGGTCAAACCCTTGCTTTGGGAGGGACTGAGTGATGATGTCACGTGGCCCCTTTATTTTGTAGAAGAGAAATCTGGGTCCTACCATGCTGGCAGAGTTGGTGGGGACCCAGGCCACTCAAGAGAGCAGGAACAAGGAACTAGATGCCAGCTGCCGCCCTAGTCTAATGCGTACCTCCTTCATCATGAACGGGTTGTGAGCCATTCTTAGGGGCTAGCCCCCCACCCCTTCATGCCATGGTTCCCTCTTTGCTCCATGGTGACCACCTTTCCAGTCCCTTCTGTCTCCTCATCCTGCTAACTTTCTCCCTGGCTCAGCGGCCTGTCATTGCTCTTTGTTGAGTGCCCCTTCCTTCATGCCTCTTTGGGACCTCAGCCAGACTGGTGTGCTGAGGACAGCACCTTGTTACCAGGGGCAACTGCTCTGCAGGACCTGTTGGCCAAGGCCCCGCAGCATTGGACTCGCTGGTGTAACCAAACCTCTCTTCTCCTTTTGTGTTTCAGCGAGAATGCCTTGAGGAAAGCTGGCGTGGCGCACAGTAAATCCAGCAACGATATGGAGAGCCATGTTCCCGAAGGCCAAGCCCCAGGTAAGACCTTAGCGGGTGGAGCCCCTCTGCCAGAGAGGCTTGGAAAGGAGTGTCACACACTCTGGAACCCCTCTCTAGGGGATCCTAGGGAGTGTGGGTGGGGTGGTTACTCATTGATTGATCACAGGAAGTCGGGGTGGGGGCGTTGTACATTGATTGATCACCGGGAGTCAGAGTGGGGTGGTTGCTCATTGATCGCAGGCACAGCTGGCTTTGCCTGCAGCACTCTGGGTCCTCCTGTGTGTCCATGGTACAGGGAGGACACTCAGGATGCAGGCCCAGCCTCTGACCCCAGACCTCACAGCCAGCACCTTCCATCTGTGCTGAGCCCCTGTGAATCCTACAGAGAGCTCACTTAGACCCCCAGCTGCTCCTGTGGAAGGGATCAGTGTCGGGAGCAAGAATCTCGTTTGTTCTCAGCCCCTCGGAGGGATCCTTACCGAAGTCCCACAGTGCCCTGAAGCATGAGCCAGAAGCATCCTTGTCCCCTTTTGCTAAGTGAGGAAGGTGATGCTTACCTAGAAGAATTCATCCCGGGTGGAGTAGAGGATAAGGGTTTCTACCACATAGGCTCTCTCCTTGGGCCAGCACCACACTGAGGGCCTGATGTGACCACCTCCCTTCATCTGTGTGTGCTCCCTGGAACAGAATCATTTTACTAGAAATGAACGAAACACATAAGCAGTTTTGTGCCCGTGTGTGTGCAAGATAGAGCTGCAAGAGCACAGGTGCTGAGGTGGATGGAGTGGACTCTGTCTATGCATGCATGTGATAAGCTTTTTCTTTAAGAGCGTTATGTAATTCACACTTCAAGGTTTACATGTCGGTGGTCTTTGATATTCACGGAGTTCTGCAGCTGTTATCAAAATCTAATTTTGGAATATTCATTAATTAATAAATAGATAGAGGTGCAGCTTCACTGTGTTGGCTGTTCTCAAACTGCTGGCCTCATGGCAGTCCTTTTGCCTAGGCATCCCAAAGTGCTAGGGTCACAGGTATGAGCCACACAGCCTAAGTTTACAACTTTTGTGTGTGTGTGTGTGGTGACAGTGTCCCTGTAACCCAGGCTGGAGTGCAGTGGCATGATCCCAGGCCTGGGTCTACCAGCATGTACCCCCACACCAGGCTAATATTTTTTAAATTTTTTTTAGATACAGAGTCCCACTATGTTGCCAGGTTTGATCTATCCTCCTGCCTCCCAAAGTACTGAGATTACAAGTGTGAGCCACCATGACCAGTCAGCGTTTTTATTTTTATTTATTTTTTTTATTTTTTGAGACTAAGTCTTGCTCTGTCACCCACGCTGGAGTACAGTGGTGCCATCTTGGCTCACTGCAGCCTCTGCCTCCAAAGTTCAAGCATTTCTTCTGCCTCAGCCTCCTGGTTAACTGAGATTACAGGCACATGCCACCATGCCCGGTTAATTTTTGTATTTTTAGTAGAGATGGGGTTTCACCATGTTGGGCAGACTGGTTTCAAACTCCTGATCTCAGGTGATCTGACTGCCTTGGCCTCCCAAAGTGCTAGGATTACAGGTGAGAGCCACTGCATCTGGCCCAGTCTGCATTTTTTAAAGGAACTTTATAACTATTGGCAGTCACACACTCCCCTTTCCTTCAACTCTCAGCCACCACTTACACTTTTCACTGGCATGGATTTTCCTATTCTGAATTTTCCGTGTAAGTACAATTGTACAACACATGTTTTTATTTTACAACTGGCTTATTTCACTTAACATAATATTTTCAAGGTTTAAGGTCCGTGAAGCATGTTTGGTATGTACTTTATTCCTTTTTATTGTCAAACATTCCATGTATGGATGTGTATATCACATTTATTATAGCCATTCATTAGTTGGTGGATATATGGATTGTTTCTACTTTTTGCTTATTATGAATAAGCAGAATAATAGTTGATGTGTGTTTGTGGGGGCTGTGTTTTCACTTCTTTTGGGTATACACTTGAGGTAGTGTTGCCGGGTCATATAGTACCTCTGTATTTAACCTTTTGAGGAATTGCTATGTGTTTCCCAAAGCAACTGCACTATTCTAAATTCTCACCAACAGCTTAAACGAGGTTCCAGTTTCCCCTCATCCTCTCCAGTATTTGTTACCATTTACCTGTAGCCATTGAATCGGTATCTCATTGCTTTGATTTGTATTTGACTAGTGACTAATGATGTTGAGCATTTTTTCATGTGCTTTTTGGCCATTTGTATATTTTCTTGGAACTATGTCTATTCAGATCCTTTGTCTGTTTTTAAATTGGGCTGTTACTCTTTTCATTGTTGGGTTCTAATAGTTCTTTACACATTTGGATGAAAGTCTCTTGTTAGATATGTAATTTGCAATTATTTGGGGGAATTTTTTTTTAAATTGAGACAGAGTTGCTCTGTTGCTCAGGCAGGAGTTCAGTGGTGTGATCTCAGTTTACTGCAACCTCTGTGTCTCCCAGGTTCAAGCGATTCTCCTGCCTCAGCCTCCCGAATGGGTGGGATTACAGGCCTGCAGCACCACACCTGGCTAATTTTTGTATATTTAGAGTTGGGGTTTTCCATGTTGGCCAGGCTGGTTTTGACCTGGCCTCAAAGAACCCACCCTCTTCAACCTCTCCAAGTGCTGGAACTACAGGTGTGAGCCACTGTGCCTGGCCTATTTTGGGGGATTTTTTAATTTAAAAATTGAACAATTTTTGGCCAGGTGCAGTGGTTGACTCCTGTAATCCCGGAACTTTAGGAGACCAAGACTGGTGGATTGCTTGAGCCTATGAATTCAAGACCAACCTGGGCAACACAGTGAGATGGTCACTCTTGATTTTTTTTTTTTTTTTGAGATGGAGTCTTGCTCTGTTGCCCAGGCTGAAGGTCAGTGGTGAGACCTCAGCTCACTGCATCCTCCGCCTCCTGGGTTCAAGTGATTCTCCTGCCTCAGCCTCCCAAGTAGCTGAGATTACAGGTGCCCGCCACCATGCCAGTCTAATTTTTGTATTTTTAGTAGAGAACTCCTGACCTCAATTGATCCACCTGCCTTGACCTCCCAAAGTGCTGTAATTACAGGCTTGAACCACTGTGCCTGGCCAACACCGATTCTGGTTTTTCGTCTCTGTTTTTTTAAAAAAATAACATTTTAAATTGTTTTTGTTTGTATTTTCTTACAATTAAATGAACTTTTATAAGGATTTATTAAACTATCTCAGATTTTTGAAAGGCAGACGTACTCATTCAGCATTGTTAATTACTTCATAAAAAACCACCCCACAACTTAGGGGCTTAAAGCAGTGAGTTACTATTTTTCCTGCATCTGTGGGTCAGGAGTTGGGGCAGCTGGAATTACATGGCTGAGCTGTTCTCCCAGTCTCACTTGTGACTACACATGTGACTGCTTTCCCCTCCAGCCAGGCGGGAGGGCCATATAGCCTTCACTTAGGTGGCTGCATGTCAACTTTCCTGACATGGCCTCCATGTAGTATCTTTAGCTAGCAGCGTAGCTGGACTTCCCTACAACATGGCAGCTGGCTTCCAAGAGGAGGAAGAAATGGCAGCTGCCAGTCCTCATAGCTCCTAGAACAACACTTGGAAACATTAAGTTCGAAGGCCAGTGCAGATTCAGGGAACGGTAACTTACCTCCACCTTTTGATAAGAGCAGCAGCCTATAGGTTCAGGCAGACCGTTGATCATTTTGGAAGCATCATGGAGACTAGCTATCACAGAGACCTTCCCACCACCTGAGGATCAAGCTTTCTCTCCCAAAGGAGGCGTCCAGCAGAACTCCTACCCCTCCCCATGACAGCTTGCTCTGCCTTGGCCCCCAAATTACTGCAGCCCACACACTGTGCTTTCATGATTTTAGTCTATTTTCTTTTACCAAGCTGGTTCTAAATTCCTAACTCCAGGAAGAAGCTCTGTCTAATTAGAAGACAAATATTTATAAGAGCTGTGTTGGAAATGTTCTACATCATTTTTACAGAGACAGACATCTTACTGGGATGTTGTGGGACTACTCTCTGTCTAAGGGAGACTCAGGGATACAAAAATAGCTATGCCTGGGGGTGATAGGTGATAGTGATAATGGCATCTCCAAACAATCCAGCCAACTTCCTGAAGGAAGGTTCAAGAAGATTTGGCACCCATTGAATGAGAAGACATGGGTCCTGGCACCTCTGCGTCAGCACCTAGAGGGACAGTGTGGAGATATATTTACTGGAACGGGATGTATTTCTGGACATTTGCTTGCTTGACCATTTAAAATTAAATACCTATCTATTTTGCACTTAACATAGTATTATGGAAAAGTAGTACGTGTTTCTGGTTTGCAATTTGGAAGCTATTTGTACAGAATTGAACCCTCATTAGAGAACAAAGGTGAAACTCAGGGACTAGGGAGGCTGAGATGGCATCAGAATGGGGCAGACACTTTGGAATTTATCAGAGAGGAAGGCCTGGGCTGAGCCACCAACCAGCTAGAATCAAGGGACAAAAAGATAGGCCCAACTGTTCCCCAGGAGAGCAAGGAGAGGACAAAGATGCTCACATGCCTCTGATGAATGGAGATATTTTCCTACCTTCAGCTTTTTATTTATTTATTTATTTATTTAGTCAGGGTGTTGCTCTGTTGCCCAGGTTGGAGTACAGTGGTGTGATCATAGCTCACTGCACCCTCAAATTACTGGATTCAAGTGATCTTTCCACCACAGTCTCCTGAGTAGCTGGGACTATAGGTGTGCACCACAATGCCTGGCTAATTATTTTCAACCTTTTTTCATAAAATTAACTCAAAATGGGTCAAAAATGTAAATTTACCAGCTAAAACTATATGTTAGAGGACAGCAAAGGCATACATCTTCATGACCTTGGATTAGGCTACAGCAGTTTCTTAGATGTGATGCCAAAAACCACATGCAACAAAAAAGGTAGATAAATTTGACTTCATCAAAATTAAAAATTTGTACATCATAAGACATTGTCAAAATAAGGAAAACCAGAATATATTATCAACTCACATAGCAGGTAAGGGTTTACTATCCAGAATACATAAAGAACTTCTCCAACACCAAAAAAAAAAAAAAAAAAAAAAAAATGCAACTGAAAAATGGGCAACATATTTGAATAAGTATCTCCAAAAAGATGAGATAAAAATGGCCAAGAAGTACACAAAAAGATGCTCAGCATCATTAGGGGATTGCAAATAACCACAATGAGATGCCACTTCGTACCCATTATAATGGCTGTGATTTAAAAAAAGATATACAGTAATAAGTATTGACAAAGAGGTAGAGAAATTGAAATTCTCTTTTTTCTCATGATGGAGCCCCTCTCTGTCACCCAGGCTGGAGTGCAGTGGCATAATCTTGGCTTACTGCAGCCTCCACCTCCCAGCTTCAAGTAATTCTGCTGCCTCAGCCTCCTGAATAGCTAGGACTACAGGCACACACCACCTAGCTAATTTTGTATTTTTCCTAGAGACCGGGAGGTGGGCTCATCGTGTTTGCCAGGCTGGTCTCAAACTCTTGACCTCTGGTGATCCACCCATCTCGGCCTCCCAAAGTGTTGGGAGTACAGGTGTGAACCACCACACCTAGCAGAGAAACTGGAATTCTCATACATTGCTAGAGAGAATGTGAAATGGTACAGCTGGTGTGGAAGACAGTATGACAATTCTTCAAGAAATTAAATGTAGAGTTACCTTATGACCCAGACGTTTTCTACTCTTAGGTATATATTCGAGGAAATAAACCAAGTCCACACAAAAACGTACACAGACTGTTGTAGCATCATAACATCATTCCTAATAGCACAAAGTGGAAACAATCCAGATGTCTACTAGCTGTTGAATGGATGAACAGTGTGTGGAATTTCCACACAATGGAATATCATATGGCCACACAAAGGAATGTATGACTGATACATGCTACAACATGGATGAAGTTTAAAGCATTACGTAAATGAAGCAGTCACAAAAGACCACGTTGCGTTTTTATAAAATTTCCCAAGAGGCCAGGCACAGTAGCTCACACCTGTAATCCCAGCACTTTGGGAGGCCAAGGCAGGTGGATGACGAGGTCAGGAGTTCAAGACCAGACTGGCCAATATGGTGAAACCCCATCTCTACTAAAAATACAAAAATTAGCCAGGCATGGTGGTGCACAGCTGTCGTCCCAGCTACTCAGGAGGTTGAGGCAAAAGAACCACTGGAACTCAGAAGGCGGAGGTTGCAGTGAGACGAGATTGCACCACTGTACTCCAGCCTGGGCAATAGAGCAAGACTCCATTAAAAAAAAAAACAACAACAACAAAAACAAAAGCCAATGATGGGTACTCTCTACAATAGAGTGTCAGTTTCCCATGGCTGCCATAACAAGATACCATAAAGTTGGAGGCTCCTATCTCTGGGTCCATGGCTTTGGCCTCTGAGCCCCATGACTCTGCGCCCATGATCATCTTTCCTTTTCTTAAAGAGTAGCACGTGTTTGAGGCTGAGTAGTTTTATCAGCCTATTTTCTGCCTCTAAATTTTGGGAGTTCTTTGATTTTGTCTAGTCTCTAAACTTTCTATGATTTTGTCTAGTCTGTAAACTTTCTAGTCCAAGGTGGCGGTGTTTCTTCTCATAGAACATTCTAAAATCCTTGTGGAATTTCTGCGTATATGATGGAATTCATGGCGTTAGATGAGGTTTCTCCACAGATCTTTCCTAGATAATTTAGTCTCTTTGCCTCACTTCTGTGAGATGATTGAGGGGATTCATGAGTCCCATGTTTAATATCTTTGGCACTAGGAAAATTTGCAAGGCATGTCACACCGTTGACATTCTCCACAGAAGATGCTTTCCTAACTGGATCTCCTAGTTTTAGCATTTTGGTTTTTTCCAATGTGAATAGCCTGAGAATTTCCCAAATCATCAAGTCTAGGTTCTTTTTGGCATAACAGTTCTTCCCTCAGTTTATCTATTTTGTTGTACTTTTAAAGTCTTTATAGTACCTCAATTTATCTCTTTCCTCTTACATTTACTATAAGTGGGAAAAAGAAACAAAGATGAGTCTTGAGTGCTTTGATTGCAAGTCTGCTCAGGTAAATGTGCAAGCTTATTGTTAATGATTCTGCCTTCCACACAGCTGTAGGACACAATCCAACTAAATTTTTGCTATTCTATAGCAAAGAACATCTTTGGTCTAGTTTCCTGTAACATGTTCCTTGTTTCCTCTGTGCCCTTA
>NW_022294887.1:0-1127 GCF_002776525.5 Piliocolobus tephrosceles | reverse complement strand
CTAGAGAAATCTCAGAAATTAGTGAAGTTGCACTATCAGAAATGCCACTTTTTTTTTTAAATTTTACTTTAAGTTCTGGGATACACGTGCAGAACGTGCAGGTTTGTTACATAGGCATATGTGTGCCATGGTGGTTTGCTGCACCCATCAACCCGTCATCTAGGTTTTAAGCCCTGCATGCATTAGGCATATGTCCTAATGGTAACTTTCAATGGCAAAGAGGCAGAAACTAGAATGAGAATGACTTTGAGTAACAAATATTTAGCAAAATCTTCCAATTAATTAAATTGCCTCAAAGCAAAGTTCATACTAAGGAGTGGTACCTAGTAAATTTTTTCAGTTTAAAAAATTATTAGAGGAAAAGTTTACGATAGTGATGCGGCTCTTTTAACTCTTCTGGTTATATAATCTCAAGGTGCCTACCATTAATTCCACTAAGTGAGTGAAAAAGGCAAGGGGAGGGAGAAGAAGGAGAAAGTGGAAAATGAAGAGCCAAACATATTCATCATGAGAAATGTAACTGTAACGAAACAGTAGGTTGGCCAGGTGCAGTGGCTCATGCCAGTAATCCCAGCCCTTTGGAAGGCCAAGGTGGGCAGATCGCTTGAATTCAGGAGTTCAAGACCAGCCTGGGCAACATGTGAAAGCCCAGCTCTACAAAATATACAAACATTAGCTGCGTGTGGTGGCACACACCTGTAGTCCCAGCTACTCAGGAGGCTGAGGCTGGGGAATGGCTTGAGCCCGGAAAGTTGAGGCTTCAGTGAGCCATGATCCAGACTGGGTGACAGAGGGAGACCCTATCTAAAACAGGAACAACAGCAACAACAAAACCTGTAGGCATAGTTACTGGTACATGATGTGGATACAATACAAACAAATCACAGTAACCAGGTTTTAGAGTCTGGATTAAAAGAGACTATAACTAAAGAAGCATCGAGGCCCCAGGGTTTTATGGCAAAGAGAAAGCTACACAATGGCTAACAAACCTGCACGTTATGCATATGTACCCTAGAACTTAAAGTATAATTAAAAAAAAAAAAAAAGAAGAGTTTATTTCCTAAACTCAATGTCAGTTACGATAAAGAGAGAAAATAGAGAAAGAAGAATTTCAGAAAGGAAAAAAA
>NW_022294886.1:0-1134 GCF_002776525.5 Piliocolobus tephrosceles | reverse complement strand
TCAAGTTATCACAATTCATTAAAGCAGCAATGGGAAACTAATGCAACCCATAACAAAAGCACCAGTTCCATAGTTAGGATGTAAATCCTATCATACTTCAAGGGATGGTTAAGCACTGTTTATATAACTTGTTCTAAAGCCCAGGAAAACCTGGCTAGCATCCTGTAGTATTCTAAAAGGATATTTTATACAGTGATTGTGACATAAAAACCTAACATAGTTGACAGAATGAGAGGAAAATAAAAAAGGGAAGCAGATGCAGTAGGGAAAAGAAAGAGAAAGATGAAGAGAAAGAAAAACTATCAGCCAAGCACATGAATAATATAGTTGAAAAAATAACACACTAAAAATGGTTTACAAGGAAGTGTAAAACATTTTAATATTCAGGACTTTATTAATGAAATTCATGGCATAGGGAAATTAAATAATTTTTTCACACAAAATATTTTTATAACATCACACATTTCTGAGATTAGATAAAAAAGAAGTTGTTAGACTCAAAAGAAAATGCCAGCATTAAGGAATACATGGTAATTTTTGAAAAGTAATCTCCAGCAACCATTATAATGCTGATATGTCAGAAAATTTCCACTGAATTCTACAACTGGAAAAGCCTGACTGCTGTCTTTGAAAGTATAAATCATTTACTAGAGAGCTTTGTGAATAAAACTAGATAAATTATTAAGATGGTTAATTTTAGAAGAAAGGTAGAAAATTGTTGTTTAAAAAATTATATGATCATATACTCAAAAAATACTATTTAAGAAAATGTTACATAAACACTAATGTGGACTGGGCATGATAGTTCACACCTGTAATCCCAGTACTTTGGGAGCCGAAAGCAGGTGAATCACCTGAGGTCAGGAGTTCGAGACCAGCCAAGCCAGCATGGTGAAACCCCATCACTACTAAAAATGCAAACATTTGCCAGGCATGGTGGCGCATGCCTGTAATCCCAGCTACTCGGGAGGCTGAAGCAAGATAATTGCTTGAACCTGGGAGGCAGAGGTGGCAGTGAGCAGAGATTGCACCAGTACACTCCAGCCTTGGCAATAGAGTGAGATTCTTGTCAAAAAAAAACTAATGTGACTAACCTATTTATGAATGACAACAACATTATATATATAAAGTAAT
>NW_022294885.1:0-1061 GCF_002776525.5 Piliocolobus tephrosceles | reverse complement strand
AAATTTTCTCACCAGTATGTAACTCATTTTCAAATAAGTTATACTTATCATACATGGAATAATACACAATACACTGAAGTGTGTGTGTATAAAACTATAGTCAAATTAGAAAGTTCTTAAATAAACTGCATTTCATGAGTAAAGGATGGAATTTTGGGAAATTCGAGATCAACCATCCAGCCTTGAAATCTGTGTCTTTGAAGCAGTATTCCTGTCCTGAGAGTTGTTTTTCTCTGGTGGTATCTCAGTGGAAACTAGTTTAGGGAATAGCCCCTTCACTTTTTATATTTGCTTGTTACTTTTCATTGTAAATCTGTGTTTTTAAACTGTATTTAAATGTTAATAGAATCCGTCCCAATAAAACATAACCAACAAGTCTTTTCATTTCTAATCATCACAGATCAATCTCTTGTTAGTTATGGTGATCAGTTTACTCACCTGAGAGTAAATGACACCTTGGCAGAACACAGGGCTCCATAGAAGTACAGAATCTTGGGTCCAACCCTGTCCAAGCGTCAAAATGTGTATATTAACAATGTGTCTTTGTGAATTGTGTGTGAAGTAAAGTGAGATTAGTAAAACTTGCAGTAGATTATTAATTTGGTTCACTTTGTAATCAGCGAGTGAGTTTTAAAGAATATCAATGACCAGTGCCTACCCACGAGAGATAAGAACCTCCAGTGCCTTGTGTGAAACCATGGCATCTGGATTGCTCATGATTCTGAAGATAATTCTCCTGTCCCCCATGGTTTCAGAATCACTGCAGGTGGTGGAAACAGATAACACATCAGTCCCTTGCTCTCTCGTTCTCTTCACTCAGGAAAACTCTCACTGGGACCAAGGAAAATCCTATGGTTTCCTAGGGAGAAGGATTTTTCTCAGGAGAGAAAATGGTGGCTCCTTCCTCCTTGTTGAGCCTCTTCCTCAGGATTGCCCCTTTGTCTCTCCCGGACTCTGTTCATCAGACTCGAGATGCCCCTTGGTTGAGCACATCTGGCCTATGAACAAATAAGAGGAAGGAATGGTTCCAAAGATTGTACTATGCTCACTCCACCATCACC
>NW_022294883.1:0-1192 GCF_002776525.5 Piliocolobus tephrosceles | reverse complement strand
GAACTCACTGCTCCCAAAATAATCGTAAAGGAATTTGTGTTTTGGCTAAGTTTGGGTTTTATTTCCTACTCCATTTAATAGAATTTCATGCACTGTTTACATCCTTTCAGTTCATATCCACAGATCCTCATCTTTCCGTATTGATTTCTGACTCACTAGGTCTGTGCACCTGCCACACTGTCAGATCCATCACTGCCCTGTCACTCACACAATGTGGGCAACATTACTTAACACTGAAATCTGAATTGTTTATTCGTAGGAATATAGAGACTCCCACAATTCTGTATCCTTTCAATTAGTAAAAGCATTCCTATCTTTTATATGCTCACTATTAAGATATTTACAGTCCTAGAAACCCACTTTAAAAAATAGTTCTGGTTGCTTTTAGTTACATGAATGGTTCTGATGTAACAGGATATTTAAAGGCACATCAGCAACTTATTGAACACTTAGGGTTTTTGTTGTTGTTGTTGTTGACAAAGGAAGACACAGGCGCTGAGAGGAAACCTCATCCCCAGCCTCCTGTGCACCTGCTCCGGGGCTGGAACCTGGGCTGGGTGGCTCCTGAGTGTCCCCTCCAGCCCAGCCCTTGCCTTGCGAGGAAGTTCCCATGGGGCTCACAAAGCGTTTTCCCTCAGCTTCCCTAGCCTAACATGAAATGGCTTTGTCCTGGCTTAGAATAATCCTTCAGTGGCAGCACATGCTGCTGACCCCATCTCTTGAAACAATTGATTAGTCTTACTAAACCTAATGAACTCTACAGGGACACCCAAAGCAAGGATTCTATGATCCAGGAGGGAGCACCGTCTCTAAGCTCCAGATGCACCGAATCAGCGGAAAACGAATCCAAAACCTTACAGGAGATTTGGGTGTGCCTTGTTCCCTGCAGCTGAGTGTTGCATCGGAGATTTCCAGCAGGTGCAGATGCTTTCAGGTGAGGCACACTTCATATCCAATATTCCAATAACACACGTTTTCCCTTCTTCCTAGTGCCTCGCCTGTAGAAAGTGCCTCCTACACTGACACTAGGCCCAGTATCTGACTTTCTTCTCCTAGAGATCTAAAGCCAACAGGATCCAAGTGAAGACTTGGGAAGTGCATGCAGGTTGTTATTTTCTTTGTCTCAGCTAAGAACCTTGAAAAGCCTTCATGATAAAAGAAGCTGAGGTGAACGAGGGAGTTTCCAAGATCT
>NW_022294882.1:0-1488 GCF_002776525.5 Piliocolobus tephrosceles | reverse complement strand
TTCTGTTTTTCTTTCTGTCTGTCTTTCTTTCTTTCTGTCATTCTTTCTTTCTTTCTGTCTTTGTCTTTCTGTCTTTCTTTGTTTCTGTCTTTCGGTCTGTCTTTCTTTCTGTCTGTCCTTCTTTCTGTCTTTCTGTCTGTCTTTCTGTCCGTCTGTCTGTCTTTGTCTTTCTGTCTGTCTTTCTGTCTTTCCTTCTGTTTTTCTGTCTGTCTTTCTGTCTGTATTTCTGTCTTTCTTTCTGTCGTTCTTTCTGTCTGTCTGTCTGTCCGTCTTTCTGTCTGTCTTTGTCTTTCTGTCTGTCTTTCTGTCTTTCTGTTTCTTTCTTTCTGTCTCTCTGTCTGTCTTTCTTTCTGTCTGTCTTTCTGTCTCTGTCTTTCTATCTTTCTGTCTTTCTTTGTGTCTGTCTTTGTCTTTCTCTCTTTCTTTCTGTCTGTTTTTCCGTCTTTCTTTCTGTCTTTCTGTCGTTCTTTCTTTCTGTCTGTCTTTCTGTCTTTCTTTCTGTCTGTTCGTCTTTCTGTCTGTCTTTGTCTTTCTGTCTGTCTTTCTTTCTGTCTGTCTTTCTGTCTGTCTGTCTTTCTGTCTTTCTTTCTGTCTGTCGTTCCTTCTTTCTGTCGTTCTTTCTGTCTGTCTCTTTGTCTTTCTGTCGTTCTTTCTTTCTGACTTTCTTTCATTCTGTCTTTCTGTCTTTCTTTCTGTCTGTCTTTCTGTCTGTCTTTCTGTCCGTCTGGCTGTCTGTCTTTCTGCCTGTCTTTCTTTCTGTCTGTCTTTCTGTCCGTCTGTCTGTCTTTCTGTCTTCCTTTCTGTCTTTCTGTCCTTCTGTCTGTCTTTCTGTCCGTCTGTCTTTCTGTCCGTCCGTCTGTCTTTCTGTGTGTCTGTCTTTCTTTCTGTCTGTCTTTCTTTCTGTGTGCCTTTCTGTCTGTCTTTCTGTCTTTCTGTATTTCTTTCTGTCTCTCTGTCTTTCTGTCTTTGTCTTTCTGTCGTTCTTTCTTTCTTTCTGTGTTTCTGTCTTTCCGTCTGTCTTTCTTTTTTTCTTTCTTTCTGTCTTTCTTTCTGTCTGTCTGTTTTTCTTTCTGTCTTTCTGTCTGTCTGCATTTCTTTCTGTCATTCTTTCTTTGTCTTTCTTTCTGTCTGTCTTTCTGTCTTTCTTTCTTTCTTTCTGTCTGTCCTTCTTTCTGTCTTTCTATCTCTCTGTCTTTCTCTCTGTCTGTCTTTCTGTCGTTCTTTCTTTCTTTCTGTCTGCCTGTCTTTCTGTCTGTCTGTCTTTCTGTCTGCGTTTCTGTCTTTCTGTCGCTCTTTCTTGCTGTCTTTCTGTTGTTCTTTCTTTCTGTCTTTCTGTCTGTCTGTCTTTCTGTCTGTCCTTCTTTCTGTCTGTCTTTCTGTCTGTCTTTCCGTCTTTCTTTCTGTCTGTCTTTCTTTCTGTCTGTCTTTGTCTGTCTGTCTTTCTTTCTGTCGTTCTTTCCGTCTTTCCGTCTGTCTTTCTGTCTGTCT
>NW_022294881.1:0-4369 GCF_002776525.5 Piliocolobus tephrosceles | reverse complement strand
AATCTTGAGTCCTTTGAATCCTTGACTTCTAAATGGTAGAGTGATCACAAAATTTGCTCTGGAATAAAATCTGGCAATGCTATATGTACACTTGCATGTTTCAGAGTTACTTTCTAATGGAACAAAACTAGTTAATTTGCTTTCCATCAACTGTTCCTTCAATAAACTGACCTATATGAATCCGTCATCTTTAAACCTTTTTTTTTTTATTTCAATATCCTGGTAAAGGTCACACAGTAGCCATCTGGGGTGCTAAGGATGTTCTCTTTTTTTATTATTATTATACTTTAAGTTCTGGGGTACATGTGTAGTACATGTAGGGTTGCTACAAAGGTATGCACGTGCCATGGTGGTTTGGTGCATCCATCAACCCGTCATCTATATTAGGTATTTCTCCTAATGGTATCCCTCCCCTAGTGCCCCCATTACCCCGGACAGGCCTTGGTGTGTGATGTTCCCCTCCTTGTGCCCATGTGTTCTCATTGTTCAACTCCCACTTGTGAGTGACAGCATGCCGAGTTTGGTATTCTGTTCTTGTGTTGGTTTGCGAAGAATGTTGGTTTCCATCTTCTTCCAAGTCCCTGCAAAGGACATGAACTCATCCTTTTTTATGGCTGCATAATATTCCATGTTGCATATATGCCACAGTGTCTTTATCCAGTCTATCATCCATGGGCATTTGGGTTGGCGCCAACTCTTTGCTATTGTGAATAGTGCTGCAATAAACATATGTGTGCATGTGTCTTTATAGTAGAGTGATTTATAATCCTTTGGGTATATACGCAGTAATGAGATGCCTGGGTCAATGTTATATCTGGTTCTAGATCCTGGAGGAATCGCCACACTGTCTTCCACAGTGGTTGAACTAGTTGACAGTCCCACCGCCAGTGTAAAAGTGTTCCTCTTCCTCCACATCCTCTCCAGCATCTGATATTTTCCTGACTTTTTAATTATGGCCATTCTAACTGGCAAGAAGCAGTATCTCATTGTGATTTTGATTTGCATTTCTCTAATGGCCAGTGATGATAAGCTTTTTTTCATATGTTTATTGGCTTCCTAAATGTCTTATTTTGAGAAGTGTCTGTTCATAGCCTTCGCCGACTTTTCATTTCTTTTTTTCTTATAAATTTGTTTAAGTTATTTGTAGATTCTGGATATTAGCCCTTGGACAGATTGCAAACATTTTCTCCCATCCTGTAGGTTGCCTGATCACTCTGATGATAGTTTCTTTTGCTATGCAGAAGCTCTTTAGTTTAATTAGATCCCAGTTGTCAATGTCAGCTTTTGTTGTCATTGTTTTTGGTGATTTAGTCATGAAGTCTTTGCCCATGCCTATATCCCGAATGGTATTGCCTAGGATATCTTCTAGGATTTTTGTGGTTGTACTTCTTGAGTCTTTAATCCATCATGATTTAATTTTTGTATAAGGTGTAAGGAAGGGATCCAGTTTGTTTTCTGCATTGGCTAGCCAGTTTTCCCAACACCATTTATTAAATAGAGAATCCTTTCCCCATTGCTTGTTTTTGTCAGATTTGTCAAAGATCAGATGCTTGTAGATGTGTGGTGTTATTTCTGAGGCCTCTGTTCAGTTCCATTGGTCTATACATCTGTTTTGGTTACTGTAGCATTGCAGTATAGTTTGAAGTCAGGTAGCGTGATGCTCCAGGTTTGTTCTTTTTACTTAGGATTGTCTTGGCTATACGAGTTCTTTTTTGGTTCCATATGAACTTTACAGTAGTTTTTTCTAATTCTGTGAAGAAAGTCAGTGGTAGCTTGATGGGGATAGCATTGAATCTATAAATTACTATGGGCAGTACGGCCATTTTCAGGAGATTGATTCTTCCTATCCATGAGCATGGAATGTTCTTTCATTTGTTTGTGTCCTCTCTTATTTCCTTGAGCAGTGGTTTGTAGTTCTCCTTGAAGAGATCCTTCACATCCTTTGTAAGTTGTATTCCTAGGTATTTAATTCTCTTTCTTGCAATTGTGAATTGGAGTGCACTCATGATTTGGCTCTCTGTCTGTTGTTGGTGTATAGGAATGCTTGTGATTTTTGCACATTGATTTTGTATCCTGAGACTTTGCTGAAGTTGTTTATCAGTCTAAGGAGATTTTGGGCTGACATGATGGGGTATATATATAGATATATATATATATATATACACAATCATGTCATCTGCAAACAGACAATTTGACTTCCTCTTTTCCTATCTGAGTACCCTTTATTTGTTTCTCTTGCCTGATTGCCTTGGCCAGAACTTCCAATACTATGTTGAATCAGAGTGGTGAGAGAAGGCATCCTTGTCTTGTGCTGGTTTTCAAAAGGAATGCTTCATTTCTGCCCATTCAGTATGATAGTGGCTGAGAGTTTGTCATAAATAGCTCTTAATATTTTGAGATACGTTCCATAAATACCTAGTTTATTGAGAGTTTTTAGCATGAAGACTTGCTGAGTTTTGTAAAAGGCCTTTTCTGCATCTATTGAGATGATCATATGTTTTTTGTCATTGGTTCAGTTTATGTGACAGAGTACATTTATTGATTTGCATATGTTGAACCAGCCTTGCATCCCATGGATGAAGCCAACTTGATTGTGGTGGTTAAGCTTTTTGATGTGCTGCTGGATTCGGTTTGCCAGTATTTTGCTGAGGATTTTTGCATTGATGTTCAGGGATATTGGCCTGAAATTTTCTTTTTTTTGTCTTGTCTCTGCCAGGCTTTTGTATCAGGATGATGCTAGCCTCATTAAAATGAGTTAGGGAGGATTCCCTCTTTTTCTACTGTTCAGAATCATTCCAGAAGGAATAGTACCAGCTCCTCTTCGTACGTCTGGTAGAATTCGTCTGTGAATCTGTCTGGTCCCAGACTTTTTTGGTTGGTAGGCTATTAGTGCCTCAATTTCAGAACTTGTTATTGGTATATTCATGGATTCAACTTCTTCCTGGTTTAGACTTGGGAGGTTGTATGTGTCCAGGAATTTATCTATTTCTTCTAGTTTATTTGCATAGAAATGTTTATAGTATTCTTTGATGGTAGTCTGTATTTCTGTAAACCTTTTCTTGATGCTGCTCTTTTTGCTTAAGTTTTGAATACAGGCATACCTCAAATATATTACAGGTTTGGTTCCAGACTCCTGCAATAAAGGAAGTTGCACACATTTTGGATTTCCTAGTGCACATAGTCCATTAAGTGTGCAATAGCATTGTGTTTTTACGAAGACAATGTATATACCTGAATTAAAAATACTTCATTGCTAAAAATGCTAATAATAATCTGAGCCTTCAGTGAGTTATAATGTTTTTGCTGGTGGAGGGTCTTGCGTCGATACTGGTGGCTGCTGACTGTGTTGATCATGGTGATAGTTTCTAAAGATTCAGAGAGCTGTGGCAATTTCTTAAAATAAGAAAAAAAATGTAATTTTGTTACATCAGTTGACCCTTTCATGAAATATTTCTCTATAGCACGCAATTCTGTTTGAGAGCATTTCCTCACGGTAGAACTTCTATCAACATTGGATTCAATTCTCTCCAACCCTACCACTGCTTGATCAACTAAGTTTATGTAGCATTCAGAATACTTTGTTGTCTTTTTAACTGTGCTCTTTTGACCTCCCATGGATCATGAATGATCTTAATGGCACCTACAATGGTCTATTCTTTCCAGAATGTTTTCAATTTCCTTTTTCTAGATCCATTAAATAAATCACCATCTATGGCAGCTAAAGGCTTATGAAATGAATTTCTTAAATAAGGAGACTTGAAAATTGAAATTCCTTTTTGATCCAGAATGGATGTTGTGTTAATAGGCATGAAATCAACATTAAGCTCTTTGCACACCTCCGTGAGAATTCTTGGGTAACCAGATGAATTATTTGAAAGGAATCTTATTTTTTGAGCAGTAGGTCTCAACATTGTGCTTAAAACAATCAAACCATGCTATAAACAGATTCCCTGTCATTCAGGCTTTGTTGTTCCATTTCAAGAGCATAGCAGAGTAGATTTAACATATGTATAAAGGGCCTTGGAGTTTCAGAATAGCAAACGAACACTGGCTTCAATTTCAATTGGGACCCACTGCATTAGTCCCTAACTATAGAGTCAGCTTATCCCTTGAAGCTTTGAAGCCAAGCATTGAATTCTTCTCTTTTAGTCCTAGGTGGTATATTTTTAAGTATAAGTCTGTTTTGACTGCATTGAAAATCTGTTGATTTGTGTAGCTACCTTCATCGATGATCTTAGCTAGATCTTCTGTGTAACTTGCTGAAGCCTCTACATCAGCACTTACTTCATCATCTTGTACTGTAATGTTACAGAGATAACTTTTTTCCTTACACCTCATGAAGCAGCCTCTGCTAGCTTCTAAGTTTCTT
>NW_022294880.1:0-1072 GCF_002776525.5 Piliocolobus tephrosceles | reverse complement strand
TATCAAAAACCTTTTTTTTATTTTTTAAGTATACAGTTCAGTGGCATCAAATACATTCACAATGTTTTACAAGTATTCACTAGTCATTTCTGGAACATTTTATTACAGCAAACAGAAACTCTCTACCTATTAAGCAATAATTCCTCATTACCACCACACCAAGCCTAGGGTAACATTGGTTCTACTTTCTGTCTCTAAAAGTTTGGCTATTGTGAGTACCTCACATAAGCATAATAATACAAATATCCTTTTGTGTCTGCTTTATTTAACTTAGCCTAATGCTTTTAACTTATTTCATGTCATAGCATGTATCAGAATTTTATTCTTTTTAAGGCTAAATAATGTTCCATTGTATATATACCACATTTTGTTCATCTATCTTTTGAAGGATATTTGGGTTGTTTCCATCTTTTGGCTGCTGTGAATAATACTGCCATGAATGTTAGTGCACAAATACATACACCTGGAAATGAAATGACAGGATCATAGATAAATCTATTTTTTTGAGAAACATGTAAATTATTTTCCATAGCAATTGCATCATTTCAGTTTCCCAAGAACAAAGCACGAAAGTTTTAATTTCTCCACATCTTCACCAACACCTGTTGTTTTCTCTTGTTAATAATAGCCAACCTATTTTGTGTGGGGAGGCATCTCATGGAAGTTTAGATTTGCATTTCCCAAATGACTAGTGAGGTTGAGCATCTTTTCATGTGCTTGTTAGCCATCTGCATATCTTCTTCGGAGCAATGAACTTTTCAAGTCCTTTTTTTTGTATTGGCTTGTTTGGTTTTTGTTGTTGAGTTGTAGGACTTCGTTGTATATTCTGGAAATTAACCTCCTATTAGATAAGTAATTTGCAAATTCTTTTTTCCTATTTAGCAGGTTGTCTTTTCATTCACTTAATAGTGCTATTCCACGCACAGAAATTGTTAATGGTGATGAAGCCAAATTTGTATTTTGTTTTGTTGCTAGTGCTTTTTTTTTCTTCGTTTTTAACAACCCAACAGCTTTGGTTTCATTAATTTTTTCAGTTATTTTTGTTTTAGAAGAGCAAAATTTTATTAATTTC
>NW_022294879.1:0-1367 GCF_002776525.5 Piliocolobus tephrosceles | reverse complement strand
CCTTGCTTTGGCATTTATGAATAATCATCCTCTCAGCCAACGTAGCTTGTTTGTAAATGACCTTACTGTATCAGCATAAGTGTGGCCGACCAATGCAGAAGCTGGTTGTAGCACACCAACTGAGTCATTTTGTTTACTTGATTGATTGTAGCTTCAAGTTTGATATATGCTCTCTGGTGGATATTAACATGCGATACAGATCTTCACACCTGATCATTCTCATAGGTCCATGCATATGTTTCTTCCACAGAAGTTTTTCAACCCAATCATTCAATATCTCTTTCTAGTTCCATTCAGCAACCAGCCTGTGAATCCATATAAATTCTAACCTCAGGACTGGGGCCAACTGGCGTAATAGGAACAGTTTTTTGAAAGGTGTTTAGTTCTTTGCTTCCAATGTAACTAATTTGCTGTGGAACAATATATGTCTATATTGCAATTCTTCTTTAGGCCTTGTCATAAAATTTACATGGTATCTTCTCCCAACACAGATATCTCTAAAACCCTGGGTCTCACTGGATCATATCTCCTAAATGATAGAACCACCAGACAAATTAGGAGACCACATATAACACCTGGAATTCAGCACTCTTGGAGGATTTTCCCCCATCACTGTCTCTCTATGTCATTTCTAAATAGGGCTATAGTACAACTGTCATCCATTTTCAATGTGCATCAGCTGCTGAGTTTATTCATCCATGTACCAATGTTTGACTTGTTCCTCCTCTGTCAAGGGACTCCCATGCGGCTGTTTGTGTGATCTGAGGCAATAAGCCAGGAGAAAAGTGGTAGATAATGTGGGGAATCTAGGCTACTTCCTGTACAGACATTTTGTGTCCTGTGCTTTTGTTTGGTAACGAATGCATTACTTACATCCTGCAACTGATTCCTGCTGGTCCAATTCAGCCTATGACTTGGCATGTATGATAAAAGCCAGGTTATAACAGTTCTTTCTACATAGCTAGTTTATGTCCCATCATCAGGCAATCTGTCTGTACAAGTATGAATTTGTATACTAGGAACAGGTTTTTGAAAGGTGTTTAGTTCTCTTTTTCCAATGTAACTTGCTTCAGAACAGTAGAGGTCTATATTGTGATTCTCTACTAGGTCATATATCCCAAATGACAGGACCACTTAGATCTTAATCTGGGGTTGCTGCAAAACCTATGCTTACTCTTGACCTCATTCAAAGCTGAGTACGATATGTCATCAAATGTATGAGTTCAGCAGGATTTCTAAGAGCAGAATATGCTTCCTCAGGAACCCAAAAGAGGTCTACAATGTGCCATGCTTTCTTCTTAGTAGTGAGAGGTACTAGACGGAATCATTTGTTTTTAGCTTGAAGGGAACACCATATGCTATTAACT
>NW_022294878.1:0-1413 GCF_002776525.5 Piliocolobus tephrosceles | reverse complement strand
GTCAGCACTAGATTTTTTTCCAATTCTTTTAGATGGTTATTTCCTCTCCCTTAGTTTCTTCACAACTGCACCTGTAAGTCTTTGCCTTAAGACTTGCGGTGACTCTGTGCATTTCTCCAGAATTCTACGTGTAGCTCTCTCCTCTCTGTTACTCTGCCCTGCTTACTCTTGTCACCTTGGCCTTTCTGGGCTCTCAGCTTTATCTCTTCATCTTATGGCGACTACCAGGCTCCACCTGGGTGCTTCATCATGTGTCATGGTATAAGAACTTCTCAGGTGCTAAGTTAGGTAATCATAAGGCTCACTTCATTTGTTTCCCACCTTGCAGGGATCACTATCATCCATATTTTGATATCCACTACCTTGAAAACCATAGTCTTGTGTATTTTCTATAATGTTTGATTTCATAAAGGTGGGTATTTTTAAATCTCTGTTGCTCCGTGGTAGTCTAAAGAAGAAATCCCTTTACAATGGATTTTATTTCAAAAAAAAGTCCTCCTCTATAAAGTATTTTCTTCGTACATTAATCATTTTTCCTAACACATGTACAAATTAGTATTTTCTTCAGAGGGGGTAATTGTTTATTTTGTATTTTTACAGACTGACATGATTTTGTCATTGCCATAGTCACCGTATTGCTAATTTAGAATCTAGTTTCTAGAATCCTCTTCCTTTCATCTTCTCTACTTGCGTCTGGTTAAAGACTACACACAGTACGAAAAATTCCTTTTATTGTCTCAAAACAAATATTCAGTCATTTTTGATATCCTACTTTTATTTCAGGTGAAGCAGTCTCTCTATATTGAGGAAGAGTCAATAAAGATGACTTTTGAATTATGAACTGAAATGTGCTACCCAGTGACACTCAGAAACTGGTTTCAGTTTCACCCTTTAGAGTTACAAAGCACTTATGATACAGAAATTACCCCAAAGTTTTCTTATTCGAAAGGCCACAGCTCTTTGCCCTAAATATTCAAGCAAATACATGGTGACAATCTGTCAATATAGTAGGAATTATAGTGTTTGTAGTGGAGCAAATTCTCAGATTCAGTAGAAATTTCATCTGGATAAACTTTAAGAGTTTTTCAAATGCTGAGACTCTATGGTACTTATTTTCTGAGACATGCATAGAGTATAGGAAGGAGCCTTAGTCCTTTTATGTGCCAATAATACAAAGAAAAAATATCAAAATAAAAAAATTCACATTTTGACATTTTTATCCTAAAAGGTAATAGTGGTATAGTAGATGTATGTACATACATGTGTATTTGTGTGTGTATATTTATATACACATGCACATATACCGTGTATTAATATATACACATGCATAAATGTATGCAGGTATATTAATCTGAATTAAATAGCATTCAAACAAAATATTCTACATCTATTCTATGAAGAAAGTCATCAAAT
>NW_022294877.1:0-10717 GCF_002776525.5 Piliocolobus tephrosceles | reverse complement strand
GACATTTCTTTGCTCACCAAAAACCACCGGGCATCAATAAATATCCCTTCACAGATCCCATAAAGAGAGAGTTTCAAAACTGGACAACATAGATTAAGCATTAACTCGGTGAAGTGAATTCACATATCAGAGAGCAGAATCTTGGAACGCTTTTTCCTCGATTTTATTTCACTATATTTCACTCTTTGCCATAGTCCTCAATGCGCTCCGAAATATCACTTTTTTGGTTTCACAGAAACAGTGTTCAAACACTGCCTTGTGAGAAAAGAGGTATAACTCACTGAGTGGAATGCATACATCACAAAGTCGTTTCTCAGAAAGCTTCTCTCCACCTTTTTTCTGAAGATATCTCCTCTTTCACCGTAGGCCTCAATGTGTCCCCGAATGTCCCCTCAAGGATCCGTGCATGACGGAGTTTCCAAACTGCGTGATGTAAGAAAAGTTTTAAGTAGGCAAGATGAATAAATATATCTAACACAAAGCAGTTTCACAGAAATCTTCTTTCCAGTTTTTGTCTGAGGATATTTCCTTTATCACCATACCCATCCCTACACTCCAGAATGTATCTTGGTAGATTTTTCTCCAAAAGGGATTCTGAAACCCTCTAGAAGAAGAAAAGTGAGTGCAATGGATATGTCATTCTGTGAGTGGAATGCACATGTCCCTCTGTGAGTGGAATGCACACATCACAAAGCAGCTCCTCAGAAATTTTCTCTCCAGTTTCTTTGTGAAGACGTTTCCTTTCACACCATAAGCATCAAAGCGCTCCTGAATATCCCTTCGCAGACTAAACAAAAACAGTGATATGATACTGCTCAATGAAAAGAGAAGCTTAACTGTGTGAGTGGAATTCACGCGACACAGAGCAGTTTCACAGAAAGCTTCCTTCTGGTTTCTCTCTGAGGTTTTTTCTTTTCAGGATATTCTAAAGTGCGTTTCCAAATGCCCTTTCTCAGATTGCACAGAAACAGTGATTTCAAACTACCCAATCCAAAGAATGATTTAACTCTATGAGATGAGCACAAACGTCACAAATAGTTGCACAGAAATTTTCTCTCAAATATTCGATGGAAGACATTTTCTTGCTTGACACAGGCCTCAGGTTGCCACTTACTATCCCTTCGACGAACCCTCAAACACCAGCTTTCAAACTGGGAAATGTAGAGTATGCTTTAACCCTGTGTAAAAATGGACATGTCAGAGAGCAGATTCGTCGATTCCTTCTTTCAGTTTTTTATTGGATATTTCAATTTTACCAGAGTCTTCAACGTGCTCTGAATATCACTCTTTTGGTTGTTCAGGAACAGTGTTCAAATTTTGCCTTATGAGATGAAAGTTATAACTCCCTGAGTGGAATGCACACGTCACCAAGAAGTTTCTCAGAAAGCTTCTTTCCCGTTTTGATCTGACTATATTTCCTATTTCACTCTAGGCCCGAATGTGATCCCTATTATCCCTTCAGGGATCCATCCATGAGGGAGTTTCCAAACTCTGTAATGTAAAGAAAGTTTCATCCATGTGAGATGAATAAACATAGCAAAAAGCAGATTCACAGAAAGCTTCTTTCCCGTTCTGATCTGAAGATATTTCGTTTTTCACCATAGTCCTCAAAGTGCACCTGAAGGTCCCTTCGTGGATCCGTCCATGGCAGTTTCCAAGATGCATAATATAAAGAAAGCATTATCTATGTGAGATGATTCCACATATCACAGAGTAGTTTCCTAGAGAGTTTTTTCCAGTTTCAGTCTGAGACTATTTCCCTTTTCACCATCGGCACCAACATGCTCCCGAATACCACTTGGTAGCTGTTTTTCTAAAAGGCTATCCCCGACGCTGTATGAGAAGAGAGGTATAACATGGTGAGTGGAATGCACAGGTTACAAGGCCGTTCCCCGGAAAACTTCTCTCCAGTTTTGGTCTGAACATATTTCCTTTTTCAACTTTAGCCTCAAAGTGCTCCTGAATATCCCGTCATATGCTAAGCATACAAAAGGTTAGAAACTGCACAATGAAAAGAGGGTCTTAACTGAGTGAGGGTCATTATGACGACACAGAGCAGTTTCACAGAAAGCTTCCTTCCTGAGGATGTCTCTTTCTCCATGTTGTAAGGATCATACCCAAATATCCTTCCTCAGATTCCACAGAAACAGTGATTTCACGCTTTTCAATCCAAAGAAGGGTTTAACTCTATGAGATGAATACACACATCGCAAAGCAGTTGCTCAGAAACTTTCTCTGCAGGTTTCAGAGAAAGACGTTTCCTTGCTGAGCACAAGCCTCCGACCGTCACTAAATATACCTTCACAGATTCTTCAAAGACAGAGATTCGAAACTGGGCAACATAGAGTAAGCATTAACTTCGTGAAGTGAATGCATGTATCAGAGAGCAGATTCTTGGAACGCTTCTTCCTCGATTTCATTTCAGTATATTTCACTATTCGTCATAGTCCTCAATGCTCTCTGAAATATCACATTTTCTGTTTCATGGGAACTGTGTTCAAACTCTGCCTTGTGAGAAAAGAGGTATAACTCCCTGAGTGAAATGCGTACATCACAAAGTCATTTCTCAGAAAGCTTCTCTCCCCTTTATATCTGAAGATATCTCCTCTGTCACTGTAGGCGTGAATGTGCTCCCGAACGTCCCTTCGCTGATACGTGCATGATGGAATTTCCGAACTGAGTAATATAAGTAAAGTTTTAACTATGCGAGATGAATAAATATATCTAACACAAAGCAGTTTCACAGAAATCTTCTTTCCAGTTTTTCTCTTAGGATATTTCCTTTTTCACCATAGCCATCCCTATACTCCTGAATGTCTCTTGGTTGCTTATTCTCCTAAAGGGATTCCAGAATCCTCTAGGAGAAGAAAGGTGAGGGGAATGCACATGTATTCTGTGAGTGGAATGCACACATCATTCTGTGAGTGGAATTCTGTGAGTGGAATGCACACGTCATAATGCAGCTCCTCAGAAAGCTTCTCTCCAGTTTCTACCTGAAGACGTTTCCTTTCTCACCATAAGCCTCAATGCACTCCTCAATATCCCTTCACAGACTAAATAAAACAGTGTTATGATATTGCTCAATGAAAAGAGAAGCTTAACTGTGTGAACGGAATTCACATGACACAGAGCAGTTTCACAGAAAGCTTCCTTCTGATATCTCTCTGAGATTATTCCTTTTTCAGGATATTTTGAAGAGCATTTCCAAATGATCTTTCACAGATTCCACAGAAACAGTGATTTCAAACTACTCAATCCAAAGAATGATTTAACTCTATGAGATGAGCACAAACTTCACAAAAGTGTTGCGCAGAACGCTTCTCTCAAATATTCGATGGAAGACATTTCCTTGCTTGACACAGGCCTGCGGTTACCACTTACTATCCCTTCACAGATCCCTCAACGACCGACTTTCAAACTGGGAAATGCAGAGTAAGCTTTACCCCTGTGTAAATTGGACTTGTCAGTGAGGAGTTTCTTCGAGTGCTTCTGTCTATTTTTTATTGGACATTTCAATTTTGCCTTAGTAATCAATGTTCTCTGAATATCACTCTTTTGCTTGTACAGGAATAGTGTTCAAATTGTGCGTTATGAGAAGAAAGTTTCAATTCCCTGGGTGGAATGCACACATCACCAGCAGTTTCACAGAAAGCTTCTCTCCCATTTTTATCTGAGTATATTTCCGATTTCACTATAGTTCCGAATGTGATCCCAAATATCCCTTCACAGATCCATCCACGAGGGATTTTCCAAGCTGTGTAATGAAAAGAAAGCTTCATCTATGTGAGATGAATAAACATAGCAAAAGGCAGATTCACCAAAAGCTTCTTTCCAGTTTTTATCTGAAGATATTTCGTTTTTCAACACTGTCCTCAAAGTGCTCCCGAAGGTCCCTTCGTGGATTCGTCCATGACAATTTCCAAGCTGCGTAATGTAAAGAAAGCATTATCTATGTGAGATGAATAGACAAATCACAGAGTAGTTTCCTAGAAAACTTTTTCCAGTTTTACTCTGCGTCTATTTTCCTTTTCACCATCGGCATATCACTTGGATCCTGTTTCTCCAAAAGGGTTTCCCCAACGCTGTATGAGAAGACAGGTATATCACTGTGAGTGGAATGCACAGGTCACAAGGCAATTACTCGGAAAGCTTCTGTCCAGTTTTGGTCTGAACATATTTCCTTTTTCACCTTTAGCCTCAAAGCGCTCCCGAATATCCCGTCACATGCTAAGCATACACAGGGTTAGAAACCTGCTCAAAGAAAACAGGGCCTTAACAGAGTGAGAGCCCTTAAGACGACACAGAGTAGTTTCACAGAATGCTTCCTTCTGGATTTTACCTGAAGATATTTATTTCTGCATGCTCTAAGGATAAATGTCCTTCCTCAGATTCCATAAAAACCATGATTTCAAGCTGTTCAATCCAAAGAATGGTTTAACTCTGTGAGACGAATACACACATCGCAAAGAAGTTCCTCAGAAAGTTTCTCTGCAGATTTCATTGGAAGACGTTTCCTTGCTCACCACAAGCCTCTGGGCGTCACTAAATATCCATTCACAGATTATTCAAAGACAGATTTTCAAAACTGAGCAACATAGAGTAAGCATTAATTCTGTGAATTGAATGCACATATCAGAGAGCAGATTCTTGGAACGCTTTTTTCTCGATTTTATTTCAGTATATATTACTATTGTCCTTAGTCCTAAAAGCGCTCTGAAATATCACTATTTCGGGTACACAGGAAATGTGTTCAAACACTGCCTTATGAGAAAAGATATATAACTCCCTGAGTGGAATGTATACATCACAAAGTCTTTTCTCAGAAAGTTTCTATCCACTTTTTATCTGAAAACATCTCCTCATTTACCGTAGGCCTGAATGTGGTCCCGAATGTCCCTTCCCGGATCCATGAATGACGGAGTTTCCAAAATGTGTAATATAAGAAAAGTTTTAACTATGAGAGATGAATAAAGACATCTAAAACAAAGGAGTTTCACAGAAATCTTCTTTCCAGTTTTTGTCTGAGGATATTTCCTCTTTCATCATAGCAATCCCTATACTCCCGAATGTCTCTTGGTAGCTTTTTCTCCGAAAGCGATTATGGAATCCTCTAGGAGAAGAAAGGTGAATGGAATGCACACGTCATTCTGTGAGTGGAATGCACACGACACAAAGCAGCTGCTCAGAAAGGATCTCTCCAGTTTCTATCTGAAGATGTTCCCTTTCTCATGGTAAGCTTCAAAGCGCTCCTGAATATCCCTTCACAGACTAAACAAAAACAGTGTTAAGATACTGCTCAAGGAAAAGAGAAGCTTCACTGCGTAATATAAGAAAAGTTTTAACTATGCGAGATAAATAAATATATGTAACACAAACAGTTTCACAGAAATCTTCTTTCCAGTTTTTGTCTGAGGATATCTTTTTTTCCACCATAACCATCCCTATACTCCCGAATGTCTCTTGGTAGGTGTTTCTCCAAAAGGGAATCCGTGAGTTTAATGGACACATAATTCTTTCAGTGGAATTCTGTGAGTGGAATGCCACGTCACAAAGCAGCTCCTGAGAAAGCTTCTCTCAAGTTTCTATCTGAAGATGTCTCATTTCTCACCATAAGCCTCAAAGCACTCCTGAATATCCCTTCACAGACTAAACAAAAAGAGTATTATGATACTGCTCAATGAAAAGAGTAGCTTAGCTGTGTGAGCGGTATTCACGTGACACAGAGCAGTTTCACAGAGAGCTTCCCTCTGGTTTCTCTCTGAGGGTATTTCTTTTTCAGGATATTCTAAAGAGCGTTTCTCAATGTCCTTTCCCAGATTCCACAGAAACTGTGATTTCAAGCTACTGAATCCAAAGAATAATTTAACTCTATGAGATGAGCAGAAATGTCACAAAGGAGTTGTGCAGAAAGCTTCTCTCAAATATTCGATGGAAGACGTTTCCTTGCTCGACACAGATCTCCGGTTGCCACTTACAATCCTTTCACAGAACCCTCAAAGACCGACTTTCAAACTGGGAAATGTAGAGTAATCTTTCACCTTGTGTAAAAATGGACAAGTCACAGAGGAGTTTCTTCGAGTACTTCTTTCTGTTTTTTTTTTTTTTTTTTTTTTGGACATTTCATTTTTTCCATAGTCTTCACTGTGTTCCGAATATTTCCCTTTTGGTTTTGTAACAACAGTGCTCAAATTGTGCCTTATGAGAAGAAAGTTATAACTCCCTGAGTGGAATGCACATGTCACCAAGCAGTTTCCCAGAAAACTTCTCTCCCGTTTAGATCTGACTATATTTCCTATTTCACTATAGGTCCCAATGTGATCCGAAATATCCCTTCGCGGATCCATCCATGAGGGAGTTTCTAAGCTGTGTAATGTAAAGAAAGCTTCATCTATGTGAGCTGAATAAACATAGCAAAAAGCAGATTCACAGAAAGCTTCTTTCCCGTTCTGATCTGAAGATATTTCGTTTTTCAACATAGTCGTCAAAGTGCTCCCGAAGGTCCCTTCGTGGAGTCGTCCATGACAGGTTCCAAGCTGTGTAATCTAAAGAAAGCATAATCTATGTGAGATGATTACACATATCACAGAGTAGTTTCCTAGAAAGCTTTTTCCAGTTTTAGTCTGAGGCTATTTCCTTTTTCGCCATCAGCACCAACATGCTCCCGAGCATCACTCGGTACCTGTTTCTACAAAAGGGTTTCCCCGACACTGTATGAGAAGAGTGGTATAACACTGTGAGTGTAATGCATACATCACAAGGCAGTTCCTCGGGAAGCTTCTCTCCTGTTTTTGTCTGAACATATTTCCTTTTTCACCATAAGCCTCAGTGTGCTCCCGAATATCCCGTCACATGCTAAGCATACAATGGGTTAGAAAACTGCTTAATGAAAAGAGTGGCTTAACTGAGTGAGAGTCATTAAAACGACACAGAGCAGTTTGACACATAGCTTCCTTTTGGATTTTACCTGAGGATATTTCTTTCTCCATGTTCAAAGGATCGTTCCCAAATGTCCTTCCTCAGATTCTACAAAAACAGTGATTTCAAGCTGTTCAATGCAAAGAACGGTTTAACTCTATGAGACGAATGCACACATTTCCAGCAGTTACTCAGAAAGTTTCTCTGCAGATTTCATCGGAAGACGTTTCCTTGCTCACCACTAGCATCCATTCGTCACTAAATATCCCTTCACAGATACTTCAAAGGCAAAGTTTCGAAACTGGGCAACATAGCGTAAGCATTAAATCTGTGAAGTGAATGCACATATCAGAGATCAAATTCTTGGAACGCTTCTTCCTCGATTTTATTTCTATTCACCATAGTCCTCAATTAATCAAAATAGTGATTTTATTCACTATTCGCCATAGTCCTCAATGCGCTCTCAAATATCACTTATTCGGTTTCATATGGGAACAGATTTCAAACCGTGCCTTGTGAGAAAAAAGGTATAAATCCCTGAGTCGAATGCATACATCACAAAGTCGTTTCTCAGAAAGCTTCTCTCCACATTTTCTCTGAAGATATGTCCTCTTTTACTGTAGGCCTGAATGTGCTCCCGAATGTCCCTTCCCAGATCTCTGCATGATGGAGTTTCCAAACTGCATAATATAAGAAAATTTTAACTATGTGAGATGAATAAATAATCTAACACACAGCAGTTTCACCGAAATCTTCTTTCCAATTTTTGTCTAAGGATATTACTTTTTTCACCATAGCCATCCCTATATTCCCGAACGTCTCTTGGTAGCTTTTTCTACAAAAGGGATTGCGGAATCCTCTAGGAGAAGAAAGGGTACTGGAATGCACTCGTCATTCTGTGAGTGGAATTCTGTGAGTGGAATGCACACGTCACAAAGCAGCTGTTCAGAAATCTTATCTCCAGTTTCTATCTGAAGACGTTTCCTTTCTCACTGGAAGACTCAAAGCCCTCTTGAATATCCCTTCACAGACTAAACAAAAACAGTGTTACGATACTGCTGAATGAAAAGAGAAGCTTAACTGTGTGAGCGAAATTCAGGTGACACGGAGCAGTTTCACAGAAAGCTTCCTTCTGGTTTCTCTCTGAGGATATTTCTTTTTCAGGATATTCTAAAGAGCGTTTCCAAATGTCCTTTCTCAGATTCCACAGAAACAGTTATTTCAAACTACTCAATCCAAAGAATGACTTAATTCTATGAGTTGAGCACAAACTCCACAAAAGAGTAGGGCAGAAAGCTTCTCTCAAATATTCGATGGAAGACATTTCCTTGCTCGACACAGGCCTCTGGTTGCCACTTACTATCCCTTCGCAGAACCCTCAAAGACCGACTTTCAAACTGTAAAATGTCGAGCAAGCTTTAACCCTGTGTAAAAATAGACATGTCAGAGAGCAGTTTTTTCGAGTGCTTCTTTCTGTTTTTTATTGGACATTTTAACTTTGCCATAGACTTCAATGTGCTCCGAATATCACTCTTTTGGTATTACAGGAACAGTATTCAAATTGTGCCTTATGAGAAGAAAGTTATAAATCTCTGAGAGCAATGCACACGTCACCAAGCAGTTTCTCAGAAAGCTTCCCTCCCGTTTTGATCTCACTATATTTCCTATTTCACTATAGGACCGAATGTGATCCCAAATATCCCTTCGTGGCTCAATCCACGAGGGAGTTCCCAAGCTGTGTATGTAAAGAAAGCTTCATCTAAGTGAGATGAATAAACATAGCAAAAAGCAGATTCACAGAAATCTTCTTTCCCGTTTTTATGTTAAGATATTTCGTTTTTCACCATAGTCCTCAAAGTGCTCCCGATGGTCCCTTCGTGGAGTCATCCATTACAGTTTGCAAGCTGCATAATACAAAGAAAGCATTATCTATGTGAGATGATTACACAAATCTAAGAGTAGTTTCTTAGAAAGCTTTTCCCAGTTTTAATCTGAGGCTATTTCCCTTTTCACCATCAGCACCAACATGCTCCCGAACATCACTGGGTATCTGTTTCTCCAAAAGGGTCTCCCCAACGCTGTGTGAGAAGAGAAGTATAACACTGTGAGTGGAATGCACACGTCACAAGGCAGTCTCTCAGAAAGCTTCTCTTCAGTTTTGGTTTAACATATTTCCTTTCTCACCATAAGCCTTGAACTGCTCCCGAGTATCCCGTCACAGGCTAAGCAAACACAGGGTTAGAAAACTACTCGATGAAAGAGAGGTTTAACTGAGTTAGAGCAATTAAGACGTCACAGAGCAGTTTCACAGAAAGCTTCCTTCTGGATTTTACCTGAGGATATGTCTTTCTCCATGTTCTAGGGATCATTCCCAAATATCCTTCCTCAGATTCCACAAAAACAGTGATTTCAGTTTGTTCAATACAAACAAACGTTTTACTCCATGAGATGAATACACACATCGCAAAGCAGTTGCTCAGAAAGTTTCTCTGCAGGTTTCATCGGAAGACGTTTCCTTGCTCAGCACAAGCCTCAGGGTGTAACTAAATATCCCTTCACATATCTGTCAAGGATGGAGTTTGAAACTGGGAAACATAGAGTAAGCATTAACTCTGTGAATTGAATGCACATATGAGAGAGCAGATTCTTGTAACCCTTCTTCCTCAATTTTATTTCACTATATTTCACTATTCGCCATAGTCCTCAATGCGCTCCAAAATATCACTTTTTGGTTTCACAGGAACAGTGTTCAAGCACTGCCTTGTGAGAAAAGAGTTATAACTCTCTGAGTGGAATGCAAACATCACAAAGTCGTTTCTCAGAAAGCTTTTCTCCACTTTTTATCTGAAGATATCTCCTCTTTCACCGTATGCCTGAATGTGCTCCCGAATGTCCCTTCACGGATCCATGCATGATGGAGTTTCCAAACTGTGTAGTATAAGAAAAGTTTTAACTATGTGAGATGAATAAATATATCTAACACTAAGCAGTTTCTCAGAAATCTTCCTTCCAGTTTTTGTCTCAGTATTTTTCCTTGTTCACCAGAGCCATCCCTATACTCCCGAATGTCTCTTGGTAGCTTTTTCTCCAAAAGGGTTTCCAGAATCCTCTAGGAGAACATAGGTGAGTGAAATGCACACGTCATTCTGTGAGTGAAATGCACACGTCATTCTGTGAGTGGAATGCACACATCATTCTGTGAGTGAAATTCTGTGACTGGAATGCACACGTCACAAAGCAGCTCTTCAAAAAGCTTCTCTCCAGTTTCTATCTGAAGACGTTTCCTCGCTCACCACAAGCCTTTGGGCGTCACTAAATATCACTTCACAGTTTCTTCAAAGATAGAGTTTCTAAACTGGGCCACATAGAGTAAGCATTAACTCTGTGAAGTGAATGCACACATCAGAGGGCAGATTCGTGGAACGCTTCTTCCTCGAATTTATTTCAGTATATTTCAGTATTCGACATAGTCCTCAATGTGCTCCGAAATATTCCTTTTTTGGTTTCACAGGAAGAGTGTTCAAACACTGCCTTGTCAGAAAAGAGGAATGACTCCCTGAGTGGAATGCATACATCACAAAGTCGTTTCTCAGAAAGCTTCTCTTCACCTTTTATCTCTACACCTTTTATCTGAAGACATCTCCTCTTTCACCGTAGGTCTGGATGTGCTCCCGAATGTCTCCTCGTGGATCCATTCATGACGGAGTTCCCAAACTGCGTACTATAAGAAAAGTTTTAACTATGCGAGTTGAATAAATATATCTAACACAAAGCAGTTTCACAGAAATCTTCTTTCCAGGTT
>NW_022294876.1:0-3553 GCF_002776525.5 Piliocolobus tephrosceles | reverse complement strand
TCATGTATCTTTATAGCAACACCACACTTCTCTTGTTTTAATTTTCTCTATTAGTGTGAGAATTTCTCTATTCTCACACTGACATACAGACATACCTGAGACTGGGTAATTTATGGAGAAAAGAGGTTTAATTGACTTACAGTTCTGTGGACTATGCAGGAGGCATGGCTGGGTAGGCCTCAGAAAACTTAAAATGGTGGAAGGTGCAGGAGAAGCGGGCACAATATTCATATGGCAGAGCAGGAGAGAATGAGTGAAGGGGGACGTGCTACACACTCTTAACTCACTATCGCAAGAACAACAGAGGGAAATTTGCCTCCATGATCCAGTCATCTCCCACCAGGTCTCTCCCACTATTTGGGAATTAAAATTCAACATGAGATTTAGTTGGGGACACAGAGCCAAACCATATCAACCATCAAAAGTTAAAACATTATATTTCATACACACACATATATAAATGAAATATGCTAGTGGATAGATATTATTTCCAGAATAAAATAATATTAAGAAGAAAAGCAGGTGAGGTCTCTGTGCAAGCATTAAATATGATGGCTCTGATGATAGACTCGGGACATTCACAAGCAGTGTGATGTATGCAAGTGACTGAATCTCTCAGAATCTGTTTACTCAGCTGCAAAATCTATATACTAGTAGTACTTACCTTGAGTTTATAATAAGATGTTATCCGGTAAATCTTCATCAGAGAAAGCACTTACAATCACATAACGCATTTAATGATGACACTTCACCCCAAATATGCTGAGTAATAGGAAAAAAAAAAGGAACGAAAGAGAGTGGATCAATTGGCAGAAAACCTATATCACCCCAGAGCTCATGGCTACTCCCTGGAATCCCATCTGAACCCATATGGGAGGTGTGGTGAGGTGCCTCCTTTTAAACATAGTTTCTTTTTTTTCTTTTTTCTTTTTTCTTTTTTTTTTTTTTGAGACGGAGTATTGCTCTGTTGACCGGGCTGGAGTGCAGTGGCCGGATCTCAGCTCACTGTAAGCTCCACCTCCCGGGTTTACGCCATTCTCCTGCCTCAGCCTCCGGAGTAGCTGGGACTACAGGCGCCCGCCACCTCGCCCGGCTAGTTTTTTGTATTTTTTGGTAGAGACGGGATTTCACAGTGTTAGCCAGGATGGTCACGATCTCCTGACCTCGTGATCCGCCCGTCTCGGCCTCCCAAAGTGCTGGGATTACAGGCTTGAGCCACCACGCCCAGCCAAAAGCAGTATTAAGAGGAAAGTTTATAACAATAAACTCCTACATTTAAAAAATAGATTTAAAATAAACAACCTAAAAATGAACTGCAATGAGCTAGAAGAGAAAGCACAAATCAAATCCAAAAGTGGTAGAAGAAAAGAAATAACAAAGATCAAAGAGGAAGTAGATCATTTGAAAGTAACAAATATGAAAGATGAAGAAAAAAATGTTGGTTTTTTGAAAAGATAAATAAAGTAGACAAACCATTAGCTACACTAAGAAAAAAAAAGAAATCCCAAATAAATAAAATTAGAAACAGAAAAAGAGAATTACAGTTGGTACCACAGAAATACAAGGGATCATTAGAGACTATTTTTAACAACTGTACGTCAAGAGATTGGAAAATCCAGAGGAAATGGATCAATTCCTGGACATGTACAACTTACCAAGATGGAACCAAGAAGAAACGGAAATCCTAAACAGATCAATAATGAGTAACATGTATGACTATGTAATAATAAAAAGTCTCCCAACAAAGAAAATCCCAGAACTAGGTGACTTCACAGCTGAATTCCACACATTTTTATTTCAATTCTTCTCAAACTATTCCAAAAATATTGAAGAGGAGGGAATTCTGCCAAGTTCATTCTTCAAGGTCAGCATTACCCTGATACCAAAATAAGACAAGGACACAATAAAAAGAGAAAACTATACATCACTACCGCGATGAACACAGGTGCAAAAATCCTCAACAAAATACTAACAAACTGAATCCAACAGGAAATCAAAAAGATGATACACCATGATCAAGTGGGATTTACCCCAGGATGCAAGGATTGCTCAATAAACACAAATCAATAGACACACTATATCACATCAATAGAATTAAGGACAAAACCATATCATTTCAATAGATACAGAAAAAGCATTTGATAAAATTCAACGCTGCTTCATGATAAAAAGTCTCAACAAACTAGGCACTGAAGGAAACATACCTCAACACAATAAAGGCCATATGTGACAAACCCACAGCTAACATAATGGTGAACGGGGAAACACTAAGAGCTTTTTATCTGACATCTGTAACAAGACAAGGACGCCCACTTGTGCCACTCCTATCCAACACAGCACTGAATGTCCAAGTCAAGAGCAGTTAGGCAAGAGAAAGAAATCAAGGGCACCCAAAGTGGAAAGGAGGAACTCTAGTTGTCTGTTTTCAGACAATATGCTCTTATATATTTAAAAAAAAAAAAGACTCCAGCAAAAATCCCTTTGAACCAATAAACAAATTCAGTAAAGTTACAGAATACAAAATAAACATATAAAACTCAGTAACATTTCTATAGACTAACAATGAGCCAGTGGAAAAAGAAATCAAGAAAGCAATCCAATTTAGCTACAAAAATATCAAATAAAAATAAAAATACCTCAGAAGAAGTCTAACCAAGAGGGTTAAAGATCTCTATGAGGGAAATGATATTCTACCCTCTGAAGGTAGAACAGTGGAATCTAGAGACAGGAAAGGGCGGCGGGAAGGCAGAAAGGGAGAGGTTGGCTAATGGATCCAAAATTACATCTAGATAGTAAAAATGAGGTTTAGTGTGCTATAGCCTTGTAGGGTGACTATAGTTTATAATTTATTGTATATTTTCAAGCAGCTCGAAGAGAGGATTTTAAATATTCCCAGCATTCCGAAATCACAAATGTTTGAGAAGATGGACATGCTAATTACACTCATTTGCTAATTACACATGATAAACATGTATTGAAATATCACACTGTATCCCATGGATATGCACCATAACGTGTCCTTTAAAAATAATAGTTGTTAAAAACCCAAGGGCCATTTCCCATTTGTCCTATGTCAATGTCATGGTCCATTGGTGGAGACCTAGCCATTTGCAAGTAAGACTATAGTCACTTGAGCTGAAAGCAAATGAATCGTCACAAAAACTACCACTGGCACCAAGTCTTCTTTCCAGAATTTCCTGCCCACAGCACTGCCACGGTCACTGTGGGCAGGAAAGACACACTAGCAACCAAGTTTCAACCCCAGCACAGTGGATGCTTTTATTTCTCTGGTTTGGAATAAGTGTGTGTTCATAACTTACATTTACTCCAGCTGTCCCCTTGCTTAAATAGTTCCTTAAGGATGACTTCCTGTTACTATACTCCAACAGCTTCTGAGCATCCATTATATTCTCCAAAGTCAATAAAAAGAGAAAATGTGTTGAAAGCCTGATAATGTTCACTTAAGAATCCAGCACGATGTACCGCTTGAAATGGCCACTCCCCCTTGTTCCTTTACATGACTTTTAAAGTAACCCCAGTTATTACACATAAT
>NW_022294875.1:0-3871 GCF_002776525.5 Piliocolobus tephrosceles | reverse complement strand
ATCACTACTCTGAATTGTGATCCAGAATGTTCTTGGGTGCCAATGCCGGGACTGTGCCAGCAGCTGAGTCTGATTGGGCGTCACGGTGGTGATGAGTTTAGCGCGGCCAGCTGGGCTGAGTGGTGGCCACCCGTGCACTCGCCACGTGCAGCCGTTATTCTGGTGATGGGTTTGCATGCAGCGCGGCTTGTCCAGCTGGGCTACTTAAAGTACTGGGAACCCAACCGCGGGCGGGTGCCTCCCGACATGGGAGCTGTCTTTTTTATCCAGGGCCCCCTGGCGCTGCAGACCCCTGCCGCCAGTCTGAGCTCAAAAGGTGGTACCGGAGGGCTCTGCTGGGGCATGGAGGTCCCTGAGCAGGTGGTCACTTATTGCTTGTGGAGTGGTCCATGGCCTGTGAGTTTATTCTCAGGGTTTGTGTGGGCAAGGTTAACCAGTTCACAGCTGGGCACTTACCCCTTACACAGGTGACACTAGTTAAAGTGAAATCTCTATTAGCTCACACGGGAGTGTGTGAGGAGCTGGGAGGTGGGGGAGGCTTGGCCCTAGCACTAGAACCCCGGCTCCTGACATTTCTGCGTCTTCCAGTTGAGGGGCCGTCAGAGCCGCTGTGGGTCCTGAAGACAGTGGGTGCCATATGGACCAGGGGATGCGGAAGTCTCTAGAGGCTGTGGGAGGCAAGGAGACGGTCGCTTCCCCAGAGCCAACCCTGCCGACACTTTGACGTTAGCTGGTGGGACCTGTTTTGGACTCCAGCTTCCAGAAATGTGAGAAAATAAGTCAGTGTTTAGGGCGCTAAATTTGGGGTGATTTAGTGGAGAAATAGAAAACTAGCCCACAAAGGGGCACACATTAAAATGTGCTCTGTCCAGGTGTTCACAGTGGTGTGAGGGGGATGGTATCGGGGTTCTGGGAACTCTGCAGTTTTACTGAAGGAAGAGGGCTCACCACGCCTTTCCTCATGTAACTGAAGGTATATATGCCTGCCACACCGCCCAGGAGACAGGGACTAGAATTCTGACTTTATTTCTTACGGGAACCAAGCCACAGAACACGGTGAGGGCTGAAATGAGCTTCCTACAGCCTGAACTGGAAAGAGGAATCGCAAGTAGCTTGTTATTTCTACACAGACCTGTGCTTTCAGGGTTTGTTAAGTTCTGGAAAAAGGGAGAAGCCAGGCACACCTCGGTGAGGGACAGTGTTTCTGGAGGTGGCGGGGCTTCAGCCTTAATGTGGCCGTGTGGTTGGGAGGCTCAGAAACTGCCCTCCAAGGGCACTCATCTGTTCCTTATTGCACTAATACCTCGTTTACCGAAATCCACAGAAATTACAGTGTGGGAGGCTTCTGGTCTGGATGGGTTTGTGTGGACCGAGGTCACGGGGTGTTGTCTCAAGTGCTTATCCTGATCTGGCAGAGGCTCTGTTCCCAAATAATTTTTCCACAGTTTCAGAGCCTATATCTGAGTGATAGTCTTTTAACTTTGTTGCATAAAAGTAAACAAAGTATGTCTTGAGACTCTAAACATCCATTTAGTAGTCATGGCTGTAAACTCAAATATGGGGCTTTGGGATGGAGTGAAAAGCACCGTCACCTGGCGTGGACGCTGCATGGTATTTTTAGCGTGGTGGCCTGCTGGTGCCTTGAGCTCCATCTGCAGTGTGAGCAACGGCTGTGTATTTGAGAAATGTAGGCAGGTCAGCTTGCTCCTCCAGGTGCCTGCAGGCATCTGGGTGAGGGGCCTGGGATGAGGCCACATCAGTGGGAAGGAGCTTGGTTGTGTGAGCAGATATGTCTGCCTCTACAGGCCTGAAAGCCAGCCAGAACCCAGTTTTCCTTTGGTCATCTAATGCCAGAAAAAAACCTGCTTCTTGGAGATTCTCATAATTTATATTAATGAACCATTTGGCCATAAATAAAATGTTATAAATGCATGAGGCTTTACAATTTGGCAGATGTGTAACTCACATGTCATTATATCAAACTGTTGAGGATTTTTGTTTCACTTGAAGGTTTTTAGCATCTTATGCGCAAACCAAATGCCAGTAGCATTTTGAAGGAGTATTTTGGAATTTTAAACACAGTGGGACAGTGCTGGGTCTCCGGGATGCTGGTGAGGTGGACGTGACCTCAAGCTCTTGGAGCTTGCAAGCAGGATTGCTAAATTGTCACACCTGCAGTGCTGGAAGTCAAAGTGGATTTCTGTAAATGAGGTATTAGTGCAATAAGGAACAGATGAGTGCCCTTGGAGAGCAGTTTCTGAGCCTCCCCAATACCGCAGGAGGAAGTGGGGGAGGGGGGCAGTTACCCACCAGAACCTGGATGGTGGAGCCGGGTTTGCTGGTGGTCCTGCTTGGCAGGTCATTACGTGCAATAAGAAACAGATGAGTGCCCTTGAGAGCGGTTTCTCAGCCCCCTTCAGAACCGCAAGTGGAAGATGCTCCAAGGTGGGAGGTGGGAGTTCGGTTATCCATAGGAGCCTGGATGACGGAGCTGGGTTTGCTGGTGGTCCTGCGTGGCAGGTCATTACATGCAATAAGGAACAGGTGACAGCCCTTGAGGGCGGTTTCTCGGCCTGCTTCGGAACTGCAAGTGGAAGACGTCCCAAAGTGAGGGGGAGCTGGTGGTCGGTTATCCAGTGGGGCCGGATTTGCTGGTGGCCGCTGTGTGGCAGGTCACTGCGTGGAGCCATGGGAGGTGAGTGGAATGAGAATAGAGGATGCACCCTCCACAGCTACTGCTGGGAGTTGGCTCTGGTAGCAGAGGGGGCATAGAGAAATTCCCATCAGGTGCAACATGACTGGGGTCCTACGTGTGCTGGACGCCGAGGTGTGGCTATATGTAATCTCAGTCTGCACAGCCGTCCTGGTGAGTGGGTTCAGTCACCTTCCCATCTCACATTTGAGAAATCTCGGGGGCTCACATCACAGCTGGGTGGGTTGGAACTAATGTCTCAGGCAGGATGTTGGCCCCAGAGCTTACCCGCCCCCGCTCTTTTGAGTCCACCAAGCTTGTAGAGAGGGGTGTGTGGTGGTGGGTGGCGGCTGAGAAACCAACACAGTAGAAAAGGGGAAGGAAATAAACCAGGCAGCAGACAGAGGCAGAGCTTGGGAGGTCTGCACGGGGTCTGGGTGTGGGGGACACCCCCCGGCCTGTGAACCCCGTTCTGTGCTCCTGGCTTGCCCAACCTTGGCCCTCAGCCACATGCTGCGTGCTTTAGGTGAAATCTCAGTCCCTCGTGTGGTGTGGGCATCTTTTCTCCCTGGCTTTGCCTCTCCTTAAATTGCGGAGTCTCAGTGGGGATGGCGGGGTGGTTGGTGGTCCATGGAATTTGCCCTCCACCTCCCCATCCTTGTCCTGTCCTGTCTGGCCTGTTACCTGAATCTGTGTCTCTTCAGAGCCTGCAAATGAGTGGAGGCCACGGCAGCCTCTTGCTGACCGACCTCTCAAACGTTTTTATTCATCAGAATCGTGTTAAATGCTGATTCCTAGACACCCCCATTAGACTCTACGCCTGCCTGGCATGGGTACTTTGGGGAAGGTACAGAGGGTTGCTGGGCTGTTCCGGGGGGAATTTGCATTGTTGAATGTCTGCTGTGTTCCTTCCTGCACTCACTTTCCACGCACACGTGGCATTAAACCTGGAAGACCTCTGGGTGCTGTGCTGGTGAAGAAGCCCCGGCTGGACTAGGGGCTGCTGGGGCTCGGACTTGATTCCTGGGCTGGGGGCTGCGGGCTTGTTCTCTTCAGTGGGCCTGCTGATGGGATGCCCTGGGAAGTCCTGCTGTGCACTCAGGGGAAGGTGCAGAGACAGGCTCAGGAAAGACAGACCATGGATTTAAAAATTCCTACTGGAAAATCTTTTATGAGCAA
>NW_022294874.1:0-2092 GCF_002776525.5 Piliocolobus tephrosceles | reverse complement strand
CCTAGCCAGAACTTCCAACACTATGTTGAATAGGAGTGGTGAGAGAGAGGGCATCCCTGTCTTGTGCCAGTTTTCAAAGGGAACTTTTCCAGTTTTTGCCCATTCATTATGATATTAGCTGTGGCTTTGTCATAAATAGCTCTTATGATTTTGAGGTGCGTTCCATTAATACCGAATTTTTTGAGCATTTTTAGCATGAAGGGCTGTTGAATTTTGTCAAAAGCCTTTTCTGCATCTATTGAGATAATCATGTCGTTCTTCTGTTTGGTTCTGTTTATATGCTGGATTACGTTTATTGATTTGCGAATGTTGAACCAGCCTTGCATCCCAGCGATGAAGCCCACTTGATCATGGTGGATAAGCTTTTTGATGTGCTGCTGAATCCGATTTGCCAGTATTTTATTGAGGATTTTTGCATCGATGTTCATCAGGGAGATTGGTCTAAAATTCTCTTTTCTTGTTGTGTCTCTGCCAGGCTTTGGTATCAGTATGATGTTGGCCTCATAAAATGAGTTAGGGAGGATTCCCTCTTTTTCTATTGATTGGAATAGTTTCAGAAGGAATGGTACCATCTCCTTGTACCTCTGGTAGCATTCAGCTGTGAATCCATCTGGTCCTGGACTTTTTTTGGTGGGTAGGCTATTAATTGTTGCCTCAATATCAGAGCCTGTTATTGGTCTATTCAGGCATTCAACTTCTTCCTGGTTTAGTCCTGGGAGAGTGTAGGTGTCCAGGAAATTATCCATTTCTTCTAGATTTTCTAGTTGATTTGCGTAGAGGTGTTTATAGTATTCACTGATGGTAGTTTGTATTTCTGTGGGGTTGGTGGTGATATCCCCTTTATCATTTTTTTTTTTTTGCATCTATTTGATTCCTCTCTCTTTTCTTCTTTATTAGTCTTGCTTGCGGTCTGTCAATTTTGTTGATCTTTTCAAAAAACCAACTCCTGGATTCATTGATTTTTTGGAGGGTTTTTTTGTGTCTCTACCTCCTTCAGTTCTACTCTGATCTTAGTTATTTCTTTCCTTCTGCTAGCTTTTGAATGTGTTTGCTCTTGCATCTCTAGTTCTTTTAATTGTGATGTTAGAGTGTCAATTTTAGATCTTTCCTGCTTTCTCTTGTGGGCACTTAGTGCTATAAATTTCCCTCTACACACTGCTTTAAATGTGTCCCAGAGATTCTGGTATGTTGTATCTTTGTTCTCATTGGTTTCAAAGAACATCTTTATTTCTGCTTTCATTTCGTTATGTACCCAGAAGTCATTCAGGAGCAGGTTGTTCAGTTTCCATGTAGTTGAGCGGTTTTGATTGAGTTTCTTAGTCCTGAGTTCTAGTTTGATTGCACTGTGGTCAGAGAGACAGTTTGTTATAATTTCTGTTCTTTTACATTTGCTGAGGAGTGCTTTACTTCCAATTATGTGGTCAATTTTGGAATAAGTGTGATGTGGTGCTGAGAAGAATGTATATTCTGTTAACTTGGGGTGGAGAGTTCTATAGATGTCTATTATGTCCGCTTGGTGCAGAGATGAGTTCAATTCCTGGATACCCTTGTTAACTTTCTGTCTCACTGATCTGTCTAATGTTGACAGTGGAGTGTTGAAGTCTCCTATTATTATTGTATGGGAGTCTAAGTCTCTTTGTAAGTCTCTAAGGACTTGCTTTATGAATCTGGGTGCTCCTGTATTGGGTGCATATATATTTGGGATAGTTAGCTGTTCCTGTTGAATTGATCCCTTTACCATTATGTAATGGCCTTCTTTGTCTCTTTTGATCTTTGATGGTTTAAAGTCTGTTTTATCAGAGACTAGGATTGCAACCGTTGTTTTTTTTTGTTCTCCATTTGCTTGGTAGATCTTCCTCCATCCCTTTATTTTGAGCCTATGTATGTCTCTGCATGTGAGATGGGTCTCCTGAAGACAGCAGACTGATGGGTCTGGACTCTTTATCCAGTTTGCCAGTCTGTGTCTTTTAATTGGAGCATTTAGTCCATTTACATTTAAGGTTAATATTGTTATGTTTGAACTTGCTCCTGCCATTATGATATTCACTGGTTATTTTGCTCATTAGTTGATGCAGTTTCTTCCTAGCCTCGA
>NW_022294873.1:0-5074 GCF_002776525.5 Piliocolobus tephrosceles | reverse complement strand
TCTCTGCCAGGCTTTGGTATCAGGATGATGGCCTCATAAAATGAGTTAGGGAGGATTCCCTCTTTTTCTATTGATTGAAATATTTTCAGAAGAAATGGTGCCAGCTCCTTCTTGTACCTCTGGTAGAATTCGGCTGTGAATCCGTCTGGTCCTGGACTTTTTTTTGGTTGGTAGGCTATTAATTATTGCCTCAATTTCAGAATCTGCTATTGGTCTATTCAGGGATTCAACTTCTTCCTGGTTTAGTCTTGGGAGCATATAAGTGTCCAGGAAATTATTCATATCCTCTAGGTTTTCTAGTTTATTTGCCTAGAGGTGTTTATAGTATTCTCTGATGGTAGTTTGTATTTCTGTGGGGCCGGTGGTGATATCCCCCTTATCATTTTTTTTTGCATCTATATGATTATTTTCTCTTTTCTTCTCTATTAGCCTTGCTAGTGATCTATCAATTTTGTTGATCTTTTCAAAAATCCAGCTTCTGGATTCATTGATTTTTTGAAGGGTTTTTTGTGTCTCTATTTCCTTCAGTTCTGCTCTGATTTTAGTTATTTCTTGTCTTCTGCTAGCTTTTGAATGTGTTTGCTCTTGCTTCTCTAGTTCTTTTAATTGTGATGTTAGGGTGTCAATTTTAGATCTTTCCTGGTTTCTCTTGTGGGCATTTAGTGCTATAAATTTCCCTCTACACACTGCTTTAAATGTGTCCCAGAGATTCTGGTATGTTGTATCTTTGTTCTCCCATTGGTTTTAAAGAACATCTTTATTTTTGCCTTCATTTTGTTATGTACCCAGTAGTCATTCAGGAGCAGGTTGTTCAGTTTCCATGTAGTTGAGTGGTTTTGATTCAGTTTCTTAGTCCTGAGTTTTAGTTTGATTGCACTGTGGTCTGAGAGACAGTTTGTTACAATTTCTGTTCTTTTACATTTGCTGAGGAGTGCTTTACTTCCAATTATGTGGTCAATTTTGGAATAAGTGTGATGTGGTGCTGAGAAGAATATGTATTCTGTTGATTTGTGGTGGAGAGTTCTGTAGATGTCTATTAGGTCTGCTTGGTGCAGAGTTGAGTTCAATTCCTGGATATCCTTGTTAATTTTCTGTCTCGTTGATTTGTCTAATGTTCACAGTGGGGTGTTGAAGTCTCCCATTATTATTGTATGGAAGTCTAAGTCTCTTTGTAAGTCTCTAAGGACTTGCTTTATGAATCTGGGTGCTCCTGTGTTGGGTGCGTATATATCTAGGATAGTTAGCTTTTCCTGTTGAATTGATCTGTTTCCTATTATGTAATGGCCTTGTCTCCTTTGATCGTTGATGGTTTAAAGTCTGTTTTATCAGAGACTAGGATTGCAAACCCAGCTTTTTTTTTGTTTTCCATTTGCTTGGTAGATCTTCCTCCATCCCTTTATTTTGAGCCTATGTGTGTCTCTGCACGTGAGATGAGTCTCCCAAATACAGCAAACTGATGGGTTTTGACGCTTTATCCAATTTGCCAGTCTGTATCTTTTAATTGGACCATTTACTCCATTCACATTTAAGGTTAATATTGTTATGTATGAACTTGATCCTGTCATTGTGATAATAGCTGGTTATTTTGCTTGTTGGTTGATGCAGTTTCTTCCTAGCATCGATGGTCTTTACAATTTGGCATATTTTTGCAATGGCTGGTACTGGTTGTTCCTTTCCATGTTTAGTGCTTCCTTTAAGATCTCTTGTAGGGCAGGCCTGGTGGTGACAAAATCTCTAAGCATTTGCTTGTCTGTAAAGGATTTTATTTCTCGTTCACTTATGAAACTTAATTTGGCTGGATATGAAAGTCTACCTTGAAAATTCTTTTCTTTAAGAATGTTGAATATTGGCCCCCACTCTCTTCTGGCTTGTAGAGTTTCTGCCGAGAGATCTGCTGGTAGTCTGATGGCCTTCCCTTTGTGGGTAACCTGACCTTTCTCTCTGGCTGTGCTTAAGATATTTCCTTCATTTCAACTTTGGTGAATCTGACAATTATGTGTCTTGGAGTTGCTCTACACAAGGAATATCTTTGTGGCGTTCTCTGTATTTCCTGAATTTGAATGTTGGCCTGCCTTACTAGGTTGGGGAAGTTCTCCTGGATGATATCCTGAAGAGTGTTTTCCAACTTGGTTCCATTTTCCCCCTCACTTTCAGGCATCCCAGTCAGACGTAAATCTGGTCTTCTCACGCAATCCCATACTTCTTGAATGCTTTGTTCATTTCTTTTTCCTCTTTTTTCTGTAGACTTCTCTTCTTACTTCATTTCATTCATTTGATCTTCAATCACTGATACTCTTTCTTCCAATTGATTGAGTTGGTTACTGAAGCTTGTGCATTTGTCACGTATTGCTTGTGTCATGGTTTTTATCTCTGTCAGTTCATTTATGGCCTTCTCTGCATTGATTATTCTAGTTATCCATTCTTCCATTTTTTTTTCAAGATTTTTAGATTCTTTGCGCTGGATACGTAGTTCCTCCTTTAGCTCTGAGAAGTTTGATGAACTGAAGCCTTCTTCTCTCAACTAATCAAGTCATTCTCTGTCCAGCTTTGATCTATTGCTGGTGATGAGCTGTGTTCCTTTGGAGGGGGAGATGCGCTCTTATTTTTTGAATTTCCAGCTTTTCTACCCTGCTTTTTCCCCACCTTTGTGGTTTTATCTACCTTTGGTCTTTGATGATGGTGACGTACTGATGGGGTTTTGGTGTGGGTGTCCTTCCTGTTTGTTAGTTTTCCTTCTAACAATCAGGACCCTCAACTGTAGGTCTGTTGGAGATTGCTTGAGGTCCACTCCAGACCCTGTTTGCCTGGGTGTCAGCAGCGGAGGCTGCAGAAGGTAGAATATAGCTGAACAGAGAGGGTTCCTGTCTGATTCTTGCTCTGAAAGCTTCGTCTCAGGGGTGTACCACACCGTGTGATGTGTGGTGTGTTGGTCTGCACCTAGTGGAGGATGTCTCCCAGTTAGGCTACTCAGGGATCAGGGATCCACTTGAGCAGGCAGTCTGTCTGTTCTTAGATCTCAACCTCCATGTTGGGAGATCCACTGCTCTCTTCAAAGCTGTCAGACAAGCTCATTTACATCTGCAGAGGTTTCTGCTGCTTTTTGTTTAGCTATTCCCATGTCCCCACAAGTGCAGGTGACAGAGACAGGTAGGCTTCCTTGAGCTGCTGTGGGCTCCACCCAGTTCAAGCTTTCTGGTGGCTTTGTTTACCTACTTAAGCCTCGGCAATGGCAGCACCCCTCCCCCAGCCTTGTTGCTGCCTTGCAGTTAGATCTAAAACTGCTGTGCTACCAATGAGGGAGGCTCTGTGAGCATGGGACCCTCCTGGCCAGGTTTGGGATATAATCTCCTGGTGTGCCATTTGCTAAGACCTTTGGTAAAGTGTAGTTTTAGGATGGGATTTACCTGATTTTCCAGGCATTGTGTGTCTCAGTTTCCCTAGGCTAGGAAAAGGGATTCCCTTCCCCCTTGTACTTCCCAGGTGAGGCGATACCTTTCCCTGCTTCAGCTCTCGCTGGTCGGGCTGCACCAGCTGACCAACACCAGTTGTCCGGTGCTCCCCAGTCAGATGAACCCGGTAGGTACCTCAGTTGAAAATGCAGAAATCGAGTAGGGGCGGAGCAAGATGGCGGAATAGGAACAGCTCCAGTCTCCAACTCCCAGCGCGAGAGACACAGAAGACCGGTGATTTCTGCATTTTCAACTGAGGTACTGGGGTCATCTCACTAGGGAGTGCCGGACAATCGGTGCTGGTCAGCTGCTGCAGCCGAACCAGCGACAGCTGAAGCAGGGCGAGGCATCGCCTCACCTGGGAAGTGCAAGGGGGAAGGGAGTCCCTTTTCCTAGCCAGGGGAACTGAGACACACAACACCTGGAAAATCGGGTAACTCCCACTCCAATACTGTGCTTCAAGCAAACGGGCACACAGGAGATTATATCCCACACCGGACTGGGAAGGTCCCATGGCCACGGAGCCTCCCTCTTTGCTAGCACAGCAGTCTGCGATCTAACCGCAAGGCAGCAGCGAGGCTGGGGGAGGGGCGCCCGCCATTGCTGAGGCTTAAGTAGGTAAACAAAGCTGCTGGGAAGCTCAAACTGGGTGGAGCTCCCAGGAGCTCAAGGAAACCTGCCTGTCTCTGTAGACTCCACCTCTGGGGACAGGGCACAGCTAAACAACAAGAACAAAAAAAGCAGCAGAAACCTCTGTAGATGCAAATGACTCTGTCTAACAGCTTTGAAGAAGGCAGTGGATCTCCCCACACGGAGGTTGAGATCTGAGAAGGGACAGACTGCCTGCTCAAGTGGGTCCCTGACCCCTGAGTAGCCTAACTGGGAGACATCCCCCACTAGGGGCAGTCTGACACCCCACACCTCACAGGGTGGAGTACACCCCTGAGAGGAAGCTTCCAAAGTAAGAATCAGACAGGTACACTCGCTGTTCAGCAATGTTCTATCTTCTGCAACCTCTGCTGCTGATACCCAGGCAAACAGGGATTGGAGTGGACCTCAAGCAATCTCCAACACAACTGCAGCCGAGGGTCCTGACTGTTAGAAGGAAAACTATCAAACAGGAAGGACACCCACACCAAAACCCCATCAGTACATCACCATCATCAAAGACCAGAGGCAGATAAAACCACAAAGACGGGGAAAAAGCAGGGCAGAAAAGCTGGAAATTCAAAAAATAAGAGCGCATCTCCCCCTGCAAAGGAGCGCAGCTCATTGCCAGCAACAGATCGAAGCTGGTCAGAGAATGACTTTGACAGGATGAGAGAAGAAGGTATCAGTCCATCAAACTTCTCAGAGCTAAAGGAGGAATTATGTACCCAGTGCAAAGAAACTAAAAATCTTGAAAAAAAGAGTGGAAGAATTGACAGCTAGAATAATTAATGCAGAGAAGGTCATAAACGAAATGACAGAGATGAAAACCATGACACGAGATATACGTGACAAATGCACAAGCTTCAGTAACTGACTCAATCAACTGGAAGAAAGAGTATCAGCGATTGAGGATCAAATGAATGAAACGAAGCGAGAAGAGAAACCAAAAGAAAAAAGAAGAAAAAGAAATGAAG
>NW_022294872.1:0-1029 GCF_002776525.5 Piliocolobus tephrosceles | reverse complement strand
TGGCCTCATAAAATGAGTTAGGGAGGATTCCCTCTTTTTCTATTGATTGGAATAGTTTCAGAAGGAATGGTACCAGCTCCTCCTTGTACCTCTGGTAGAATTCAGCTGTGAATCCATCTGGTCCTGGGCTTTTTTTGGTGGGCAGGCTATTAATTGTTGCCTCAATTTCAGAGGCTGCTATTGGTCTATTCAGGGATTCAACTTCTTCCTGGTTTAGTCTTGGAAGAGTGTACGTGTCCAGGAAATTATCCATTTCTTCTAGATTTTCTAGTTGATTTGCGTAGAGGTGTTTATAGTATTCTCTGATGGTAGTTTGTATTTCTGTGGGGTCGGTGGTGATATCCCCTTTATCATTTTTTATTGCGTCTATTTGATTCCTCTCTCTTTTCTTCTTTATTAATCTTGCTAGCGGTCTGTCAATTTTGTGGATCTTTTCAAAAAACCAACTCCTGGATTCATTGATTTTTTGGAGGGTTTTTTGTGTCTCTATCTCCTTCAGTTCTGCTCTGATCTTAGTAATTTCTTGCCTTCTGCTAGCTTTTGAATGTGTTTGCTCTTGCCTCTCTAGTTCTTTTAATTGTGATGTTAGAGTGTCAATTTTAGATCTTTCCTGCTTTCTCTTGTGGGCACTTAGTGCTATAAATTTCCCTCTACATACTGCTTTAAATGTGTCCCAGAGATTCTGGTATGTTGTATCTTTGTTCTCATCGGATTCAAAGAACATCTTTATTTCTGCTTTCATTTCGTTTTGTACCCAGTAGTCATTCAGGAGCAGGTTGTTCAGTTTCCATGTAGTTGAGCGGTTTTGATTGAATTTCTTAGTCCTGAGTTCTAGTTTGATTGCACTGTGGTCAGAGAGACAGTTTGTTATAATTTCTGTTCTTTTACATTTGCTGAGGAGTGTTTTACTTCCAATTATGTGGTCAATTTTGGAATAAGTGTGATGTGGCGCTGAGAAGAATGTATATTCTGTTGACTTGGAGTGGAGAGTTCTATAGATGTCTATTAGGTCCGCTTGGTGCAGAGATG
>NW_022294871.1:0-3277 GCF_002776525.5 Piliocolobus tephrosceles | reverse complement strand
TGAGCTGAGGAGAAGGATCAAGAGCTCATGGCCAAGAGGGGACCAGGCCCACCCACAAACACTGTTGATGTGTGGCCCTGAGCTGTGGCAGGGATGTGGCAACGCAGAAAGGAACCAGGGGATGGGCTCCCAGCAATCTGGGGGCCATGGAGACTGTTTGAGTGCAGGGGGGGTGGGCTAGGGCTAGCCCTGGTGGTAGGATTCACAGGTGTCGGGCTCCTGGGCTGCAGCTGCTTAGTCACCTCCTGGCACTCAAGTGCATCAGTTCATTGTCCTCATGCCAGTGGTGGGGCAGCCCTAATGCACAGGTCTGAAAAATGCTCAGGTGTACCTGCAGTGTGTGAGAGGAAGGAGGCTGGCGAAGGTGGGTGTGGCCACCTCACCAGGTGTGGGTCTTGAGGGAAATTCTGCCTCCTTTCAGGTGGCACAGAATGTGGTCCTGTACACAGGCAACTCCAACCTGGGGTGGAGCTGTTTGAGGCAGCTGGAGACATCTTCTTCAATGGGGCCTGGGAGCGGGAGAAATCCGTGTCCTTCTACCAGGTGAGCTGGCCTGTGGGCTGATGTGGGTGCGCCTCACGGGGGCACCTGGAGGGCTGAGGCACAGGTGTGGCAGGGCAGAGGCCTCCCACCTGGAGGCAGGGCCACCCATGCACATGTTTAGTTTCCCAGTGGTCTCACCGGGAATAATATGGACAGTGCCCCTGCCCGGGACAAACGCTTGGGGCCTGGACATGACTATGGCCCTACCGTTGCCTAGTGATCTCACCGGGAGTGATATTGACCGTGCCCCTGCCCGGGACAAACGCTCGGGTCTGGACATGACAGTGGTTCTACCCTTTGCACCTGATGATCTGAAGCAACCATGAGCGGGAAGTCCTGTCCCCATCTTCCAGATGAGGACACTGAGGCTCAGAGAAGCACAGGGACATGTCAAAGGACACACAGCATGTTAGTGGGAGGCCCAGGGCCAGGGCCCAGATCTGCCTGCACCCTGAAACGGGGACGGCTTTTCCCTTCCTCTGAGCTCACGGTGTGGCTCAGCTCTGGGCACAGAAAAATGTGGTGTTTTTAGTGCAGAGAGGAGTGCTGGCTTTCCCCAGTCAGACCCCTGGTGCCCCGGTGGGAGAGGCTGGTCTGAGGCTGCCAGGTGTAGCTGGATGTGCCTCAAATGACTCTTCAGCCCCCAATTTGGGTGTCTGAACCGTGCGTTATCCCAGAGCACAGAGCTCTGTGGAGGTGCAGGGGTAACTGGGGCATGGGAAGCTCCAAGCACATGTTTGAGCTCTGAGGAGGGCGCAGGGCAAGGTGGGTGCTGCGGGAAGCCTGACCCCACCTGCCTGTGTGGTAGGACCGGGCCCTGCCCCTGGCAGTGACTACGGGCAACCGCAAGGTGAGCCACAGCTGTGCAACAAGCTGGTGGCACTGCTGGCCATGCCGGAGGAGCCCCAGGAGGGCTTGGAATTTGCCCACATGGCCCTAGCTGTCAGCATCACTCTGGGTAAGTCCCCTGAGCCCCCGCCCTGCCAGGACCCACACTTTGCCAGAGCCAAGCCTCCATGTCTGCAGGGCAGGAGCTGAAAGAGCTGCTGGATTTTCCCGGTCTCCTGTCCAGGCAGGCAGATCTGCCCAGCTGGCTTCCCTGTCTGGCCGTGGGGCACAGCCCGAGGTCTCTCACGTAGCGCAGAGCTCCCTGCCTGGCTGAGCTCTGCTTCCTCTGTGTCTTCCCGCTGCTGATCACAAGGGCCGCCCACTGTGCCCTCTGCCTTCCAGACATGCCAGGCATCTCGGTCCCTGTATGTGCCAGGCTGAGTGGCACATTCCCTTTGTCTTGTGCCCTTTCCACCCTCATCAACCACACAACTCTCTGGCTGATGAAATCCCAGTTCCCCTTCCAGCAGCCTGTCCCTTAAGGACAGGCATCCCCTGGTGCTGTGCCAGGTCATCTGTCCTCCTCCAGAGACAGGGAACCCTGAGCAGGCCTCATGCCCCAGCGCCTTGTGCCCTGGGGCCCGGTACAGAGTAGGTGTGCAGCTGTGTGGGAATGCATTGAATGCAGGCTCCACAGCACTCTCCCTGCAAAGGGGAGGACATCAGAGACAGCCTAGCTGGGTTTGTGCAACTGTGGGGGAACCTGGAGCTCAGGCACACAGTGACTCCCCAAGGTAAGGGGCTCTGATCGTGACACACCCAGGAGGAGTCGAATGTCACGTCTGTGGGTTGCATGGAGCTGGGGTGCCCGGGAGCACCTGGACTGCATGGGTTTTGGACTCCTCTGGTTAAAACCAGTGAGCAAAGGCAGGTGGCTATGTGTAGGCACAGAGCTGGGCCCTCCAAGCCCGACTTTGCCAAAGCCTCATAGTAAACAGGGGCAGGCCTTATTAATTCTGCTTTACAGATGGGAAAGTGAGTCTGGGAACCTGGAAGGGACTGGCCAGAGCTGCCCAGGTGACCGCAGGTTCCTGGAGGCAAGCCAGGTGCTGCCCGGGGTCTGTATACCTGCTCCTGAGGGGCCTGTGCCTGACTGCCTCAGGGAGCCACGTCCTCACACCTGCCCATTTGGCTTACACCCCAGGGGACCAGCTGAACGAGCACGTGGCCTACTACCGGCTGGCCGCCCTGCACCACCGGCTGGGCCATGGCAAGCTGGAGGAGCACTTCCACCTCAAGGCCCTGTAGCTCTGCAACTCACCGCTGGAGTTCGACGAGGAGACCCTCTACTACGTGAAGGTGTACCTGGTGCTCGGTGACATCATCGTCTACGACCTGAAGGTTGGTGGGGAGGGACAGGGCTGAAGGTGAGTGGGGAGGGGCAGGGCTCTGGGTGTTTCCGGCCCCCTTGGAGTGGGATCTCCACCCAGACCCCAGGGGTCTGGGTTCCCACCTTCCTTAGGAATGACCCAGTGGCTTCCCTGGAGCTCTGCACTCAGCTAGAGGAGACGGCAAGGTTAGCAGATACAACCCAGCTCCCAAGCTGGCCAGGCCCCACCCTCAAGAACTCAGTCTCAACCAGGGATGCTGACACATGAGCGGGCAATGGTAGCTTCTGGGTAAAGAAGGGGGATTGTAGTCAGGGGGACCCTCCTGGAGGAGGTGACACCAAACTGAGTCTTGACAGTCAAGTGTCAAGTTGCATTTAACAAAGAAAACAGGGTCGGGAGAAGGACATTTTGGAGGATGGCATCATCCTCACATTGAATCCACATTGCAAGATCCAACCCAAATCCCGGTGCCTCCTCTTGGAAGCCTGCCCAGGGTGCCAGCCTGCACTGAGCAA
>NW_022294870.1:0-2778 GCF_002776525.5 Piliocolobus tephrosceles | reverse complement strand
CAGCCAGAGAGAAAGGTCGGGTTACCCACAAAGGGAAGCCCATCAGAATAACAGCAGAACTCTTGGCAGAAACTCTACAAGCCAGAACAGAGTGGGGGTCAATATTCAACATTCTTAAAGAAAAGAATTTTAAACCCAGAATTTCATATCCAGCCAAACTAAGTTTCATAAGTGAAGGAGAAATAAAATCCTTTACAGATAAGCAAATGCTTAGAGATTTTGTCACTACCAGGCCTGCCTTACAAGAGACCCTGAAGGAAGCCCTAAACATGGAAAGGAACAACCCGTACCAGCCATTGCAAAAACATGCCAAAATGTAAAGAACATCAAGGCTAGGAAGAAACTGCATCAACTAATGAGCAAAATAACCAGTTAATATTATAATGGCAGGATCAAGTTCACACATAACAATATTAACCTGAAATGTAAATGCACTAAATGCTCCAATTAAAAGACACAGACGGGTAAACTGGAAAAAGAGTCAAGACCCATCAGTCTGCTGTATTCAGGAGACCCATCTCACATGCAGAGACATACATAGGCTCAAACTAAAGGGATGGAGGTACATCTACCAAGCAAATGGAGAACAAAAAAAACAGGGGTTGCAATCCTATTCTCTGATAAAATAGACTTTAAACCATCAAAGATCAAAAGAGACAAAGAAGGCCATTACATAATGGTAAAGGGATCAATGCAAGAGGAAGAGCTAACTATCCTAAATATATATGCACCCAATACAGGAGCACCCAGATTCATAAAGCAAGTCCTTAGAGACTTACAACGAGACTTAGACTCCCATACAATAATAATGGGAGACTTCAACACTCCACTGTCAACATTAGACAGATCAACGAGACAGAAAGTTAACAAGGATATCCAGGAATTGAACTCATCTCTGCACCAAGCAGACCTAATAGACATCTATAGAACTCTCCACCCCCAAATGAACAGAATATACATTCTTCTCAGCACCACATCACACTTATTCCAAAATTGACCACATAATTGGAAGTAAAGCACTCCTCAGCAAATGTGAAAGAACAGAAATCATAACAAACTGTCTCTCAGACCACAGCGCAATCAAACTAGAACTAAGAACTAAGAAACTCAATCAAAACCGCTCAACTACATGGAAACTGAACAACCTGTTCCTGAATGACTACTGGGTACATAACGAAATGAAGGCAGAAATAAAGATGTTCTTTGAAACCAATGAGAACAAAGACACAACATACCAGAATCTCTGGGACACATTTAAAGCAGTGTGTAGAGGGAAATTTATAGCACTAAATGCCCAGAAGAGAAAGCAGGAAAGATCTAAAATTGACACTCTAACATCACAATTAAAAGAACTAGAGAAGCAAGAGAAACACATTCAAAAGCTAGCAGAAGGCAAGAAATAACTAAGATCAGAGCAGAACTGAAGGAGATAGAGACACAAAAAACCCTCCAAAAAATCAATGAATCCAGGAGTTGGTTTTTTGAAAAGATCAACAAAATTGACAGACCGCTAGCAAGACTAATAAAGAAGAAAAGAGAGAAGAATCAAACAGACGCAACAAAAAATGATAAAGGGGATATCACCACTGACCCCACAGAAATACAAACTACCATCAGAGAATATTATAAACACCTCTACGCAAATCAAGTAGAAAATCTAGAAGAAATGGATAATTTCCTGGACACGTACACTCTTCCAAGACTAAACCAGGAAGAAGTTGAATCCCTGAATAGACCAATAGCAGGCTCCGAAATTGAGGCAATAATTAACAGCCTATCCATCAAAAAAAGTCCAGGACCAGATGGATTCACAGCTGAATTCTACCAGAGGTACAAGGAGGAGCTGGTACCATTCCTTCTGAAACTATTCCAATCAATAGAAAAAACAGGGAATCCTCCCTAACTTATTTTATGAGGCCAATATCATCCTGATAACAAAGCCTGGCAGAGACACAACAAAAAAAGAGAATTTTAGACCAATATCCCTGATGAAGATCAATGCAAAAATCCTCAATAAAATACTGGCAAACCGGATTCAGCAGCACATCAAAAAGCTTATCCACCATGATCAAGTGGGCTTCATCCCTGGGAAGCAAGGCTGGTTCAACATTCGCAAATCAATAAACGTAATCCAGCATATAAACAGAATCAAAGACAAGAACCACATGATTATCTCAATAGATGCAGAAAAGGCTTTTGACAAAATTCAACAGCCCTTCATGCTAAAAACGCTCAATAAATTCGGTATTGATGGAACGTACCTCAAAATAATAAGAGCTATTTGTGACAAACCCACAGCTAATATCATACTGAATGGGCAAAAACTGGAAAAATTCCCTTTGAAAACTGGCACAAGACAGGGATGCCCTCTCTCACCACTCCTATTCAACATAGTGTTGGAAGTTCTGGCTAGGGCAATCAGGCAAGAGAAAGAAATCAAGGGTATTCAGTTAGGAAAAGAAGAAGTCAAATTGTCCCTGTTTGCAGATGACATGATTGTATATTTAGAAAACCCCATTGTCTCAGCCCAAAATCTCCTTAAGCTGATAAGCAACTTCAGCAAAGTCTCAGGATACAAAATTAATGTGCAAAAATCACAAGCATTCTTATACACCAGTAACAGACAAGCAGAGAGCCAAATCAGGAATGAACTTCCATTCACAATTGCTTCAAAGAGAATAAAATACCTAGGAATCCAACTTACAAGGGATGTAAAGGACCTCTTCAAGGAGAACTACAAACCACTGCTCAGTGAAATCAAAGAGGACACAAACAAAT
>NW_022294869.1:0-1489 GCF_002776525.5 Piliocolobus tephrosceles | reverse complement strand
ACTGCCTGCTCAAGTGGGTCCCTGACCCCTGAGTAGCCTAACTGGGAGACATCCCCCACTAGGAGCAGTCTGACACCCCACACCTCACAGGGTGGAGTATACCCCTGAGAGAAAGCTTCCAAAGTAAGAATCAGACAGGCACTCTCTCTGTTCAGCAATATTCTATCTTCTGCAACCTCTGCTGCTCATACCCAGGCAAACAGGGTCTGCAGTGGACCTCAAGCAATCTCCAACAGACCTGCAGCTGAGGGTCCTGACTGTTAGAAGGAAAACTATCAAACAGGAAGGACACCAATACCAAAACACCATCAGTACGTCACCATCATCAAAGACCGAGGCAGATAAAACCACGAAGATGGGGAAAAAGGGCAGAAAAGCTGGAAATTCAAAAAATAAGAGCCTATCTCCCACCACAAAGGAGCACAGTTCATCGCCAGCAACGGATCAAAGCTGGTCAGAGAATGACTTTGAGGAGATGAGAGAAGAAGGCTTTAGTCCAACAAACTTCTCAGAGCTAAAGGAGGAATTACGTACCCAGCGCAAAGAAACTAAAAATCTTGAAAAAAGAGTGGAAGAATTGACACCTAGAATAATTAATGCAGAGAATGTCATAAACGAAATGACAGAGATGAAAACCATGACACGAGAAATACGTGACAAATCCACAAGCTTCAGTAACGGACTCGATCAACTGGAAGAAAGGGTATCAGCGATTGAGGATCAAATGAATGAAACGAAGTGAGAAGAGAAACCAAAAGAAAAAAGAAGAAAAAGAAATGAACAAAGCCTGCAAGAAGTATGGGATTATGTAAAAAGACCAAATCTACGTCTGATTGGGGTGCCTGAAAGTGAAGGGGAAAATGGAACCAAGTTGGAAAACACTCTTCAGGATATCATCCAGGAGAACTTCCCCAACCTAGTAGGGCAGGCCAACATTCAAATTCAGGAAATACAGAGAACGCCACAAAGATACTCCTCCAGAAGAGCAACTCCAAGACACATAATTGCCAGATTCACCAAAGTTGAAAAGAAGGAAAAAATCTTCAGGGCAGCCAGAGAGAAAGGTCGGGTTACCCACAAAGGGAAGCCCATCAGACTAACAGCAGATCTCCCAGCAGAAACTCTACAAGCCAGAAGAGAGTGGGGGCCAATATTCAACATTCTTAAAGAAAAGAATTTTAAACCCAGAATTTCATATCCAGCCAAACTAAGTTTCATAAGTGAAGGAGAAATAAAATCCTTTACAGATAAGCAAATGCTTAGAGATTTTGTCACCACCAGGCCTGCCTTACAAGAGACCCTGAAGGAAGCCCTAAACATGGAAAGGAATAACCGGTACCAGTCATTGCAAAAACATGCCAAAATGTAAAGACCATCGAGGCTAGGAAGAAACTGCATCAACTAACGAGCAAAATAACCAATTATTATCATAATGGCAGGAGCAAGTTCACACATAACAATATTAACCTTAAATGTTAATGGACTAAAT
>NW_022294868.1:0-1082 GCF_002776525.5 Piliocolobus tephrosceles | reverse complement strand
AATGCCCACACTGAGCATCTGCTCCCAGGGACAACCCTGGTGACGAGCATAGGGCCCAGCTCCTCCGAACCCTCATCGAACCTCAGCGAGGAAATTTGCTGGTATCTTATGGCATACCGACATGTTCCTTTAAAAATCTGGTATTTCATCAACAATGCAGGCGCCAGCTTTCACTCATTCACATTTCGATTAAACAATATAATTTACACCCTGACCATGCCAGCTAAGAGTTTCCTACAATCTTAAAACAGAGCCAGAGGCTACAGTCTGCTCCTACATAACACCACCTCTCTACAAATTCAATGAGTTTTTACTCTCCATGTATTCACTTGCCTAGCGCTAGAAAGATTAAAAACAGAAGGAACCCAGAAACACTACTGATTGAGACTCAAATATCTTGCAGTCATCATGCTGATGTTTATTAAAGAGAAATGTTCTCACCTGTAGAAAGCTGCACACACCAACACACACCGATAACTGTGGCCAGCACTCCAGATCATCCTCCCTTCCATGGCCACAGTCCATGGCCACAATGCAGGGCGATGGACCACGCACACCTGCAGACCCACAGAAAGCGGGATGACACGGCCGATTCTTGTAGCGAGCAGGCCAGGGTGCACTCAAAGTGCATCTCTTTCCACAGGGCCGCCACGGAAAGTTACATATTTATTCCACGACTTAATGGCACTGCACCAAACATTTCTGTAAGATTCTCTAAGCAAGCTTTTCCTTCTGCCTAAAATGGCCTGACACAATGAAGCTAGCAAAGACTTCAGTATCTCCTTAACTATTCTCATGCGCGTCCGTGTGAAGAGAACACCAAACAGGCTTTGTGAGAGCAACATGGCTGTTTATTTCACCTGGGTGCAGGCGGGCTGAGTCCGAAAAGAGTCAGCGAAGGGAGGTAAGTGTGGGGCCGTTTTATAGGATTTGTGTAGGTAAAGGAAAATTACAGTCAAAGGGGGGTTGTTCTCTGGCGGGCAGCAGTGGGGGTCACAAGGTGCTCTGTGAGGGAGCTTTTTGAGCCAGGATGATCCAGGAAAAGAAATTTCACAAAATAGTATCACTTAAGGCAAGGACCG
>NW_022294867.1:0-4576 GCF_002776525.5 Piliocolobus tephrosceles | reverse complement strand
TCTCCAGAGCCTTGGGAGGGAGTGTAGCCCTGAGGACATCTTGATTTCAAACTCCTGGCTTTTAGGATTGTGAGCAAATATATTTATATTACTTTAAGCCACACAGTTTGTGGTAATTTGTTACAGCAGCTCCAGGAAACTAATGCACCATGTTATCTTCGAAGTGAAATGGTAAATAAAAATATACTGAATGGTATATTTAATGGCAAATTAAAATACACCAAGAGAGTCACTTATAGGGAAAAATAAAAGATAGATATTCCATTTAACTGCCTAAAACGACTGCAAAGACATAGGGATAAAACATGTTGACAACTTAGAAGGCTGGCTTTGGCAAGATGAAAAGAAGTTCCAGGTGAGAATAATCCATGTGGACATAAATCTTCTCTATATCTACTAAGCAAAACATCTAATGAGAAAGACAATCTCTGTTTTGGTTTATGAAATTTTTTCCATCCATGAAACCCCATAGGGTAAAAGGGCATGTCTAGTGAAAGCTGGACAGACTTGAGTGACAAAAGTGGTTTCCTGGCAGAAAATAGGTTGGATTTCTGGGAGAGACCAGAGAAAGGGAAAAACAAATTCTGGGTAATCTCTGGTTGTGGGCAACATGGATAAACCATTTACTATTGTCTCCCTGCAGTATAAACAACCTGTTGCTTCCCATTAAGATGGCATGGGACACAAAACACTTTGGGAGTGATTCTTGTGGAGCTGATGGACTATGTGGACTGCACCATTTTTTGTTTCTTAATACTGCCTGTTTCAGAACTCTTAATGAACTCTAGGGCTCTGTGTTTTTATTTTGTTTGCTTTGTTTTGTTTTGGGAAGGATGTAGAAGTCCGAGAGGCAGCACACTGTTTTCAATTTTCCTAGATAGTCGTGTATTTATTTCAACTGCTTGGATGACAGGGATAAGTGCTAAGACCCTATACTTTTAATTCTTTTCACCGTGTTCAGTATGATTCAACAGTTGACAGTCACTGTGATGTATCAGAAAGATTGTGCTGTGCAAAATATTCTTCCATTTGATATCAACAATTTCATTGTCATTGTATGGTGCAGGTGCCATGGGGAAGTCATGGTGATGTATTGGGATCATTTAGATCCTCCTAATGTAATTTTCTTTTTTTTTTTTTTTTTTTGTTGAGACGGAGTCTTGCTCTGTCGCCCAGGCTGGAGTGCAGTGGCCGGATCTCAGCTCACTGCAAGCTCCGCCTCCCGGGTTTACGCCATTCTCCTGCCTCAGCCTCCCAAGTAGCTGGGACTACAGGCGCCCGCCACCTCGCCCGGCTAGTTTTTTGTATTTTTAGTAGAGACGGGGTTTCACCGTGATAGCCAGGATGGTCTTGATCTCCTGACCTCGTGATCCACCCGTCTCGGCCTCCCAAAGTGCTGGGATTACAGGCTTGAGCCACCGCGCCCGGCCCTAATGTAATTTTCTAGAAATCCTGAAACCTCTGCCCTGATTCATAGAAGGTTTCAGGCACAGTCCTGACTGTCCCTCTGGCTACAGTTTTCTACCTGTAAGTTAAGAAGACAGCAGAAAGCATTAAAAGGGGAGGGAGCATTCAGTGATATGGAATGAATAAAATATTTTGGCACACTGACGGATTTATAGTCAGCTCTACTATTTACTTGCTGTGTGATATGGGAGACATTTCATATCTGCACAGAGATCAATTTCTTTGTCAGTTAGGAACTACAAAGTGCTGCCAGAAACAGAAACTGAACTTTGATGGCTGAACACAAATGGGTTTATTCTTGCTTCTAAAGTAAGCATGAGAAGACAGTCCAGGGTTGGTTTGAAAACTCCAAAAAGTCATGGAAAACTTGAGTCCTTATCTCTGCTTTCTTTAGTAGATGTCTTCTGTCCTTAAGGCTACCTCAGATTCATGGTGGCTCCCATGATCACATCCACACTCCAGGCATGGAGCTGAAAATGTGTGCATTGGCAGGGAAGAGGATAAGAAGGGGACAAATATTTGCATTCTTCAGGACATTTTCTAACAGAACTATCTGATACTATTTCGCTTACTTCTCATGTACCTTCCTAGTAGTCATAGAAATTAGAAAAGACCATCTTTTTCTGGACACATTGCATCCAAGTTAAAAAGAAGTCCTATTACAAGGAGTAAGTTTTTTTTTAAGTCATCCAAAACAATTGAGTAACTATCAATTCAAAAGTACTCTAGTATGACTGAAAGTTGCCAAATTCATTTTCATATGGACCTTTGAGTTTTGCCCGCTGCCATGGTTCATCTGATACCATAAGCATTGCGTATGTTTCCTTTAGGTACTGGCTTTGATACAATGATCCATATCCTCTTGTCTCCTAACACCCTGCTATTCATCATTCATTCATTCATTCACTCATTCATTCATTCAGCATTTACTCTGATTCTACTATGTGTCAGGTTCCAAGCTGAATAAAATACAGTCTCTATTATACAAGGAGCTCGAAGTCTACTAGGGAAAACAGACAAACAGACATACCTAGAACACACACTTTTGCAAAGATAGACACATGAAAAAAATTGTTTATAATATGTTAAGAGTTGTGGAGCCACTAAGACAGGAGCGGTCAGGGAGGGGAGAATCCCAGAAATCCTCATGCCATCTTCCTGTTAAAGCCTCTTTCCCCCATCCCAGGATAACTTACCCTGAATTCTTAGAACCTGAATTGCTTCTTTTGAAACTTTGTAATGGTTGCCATCATACCATATGTGCTCATTTGTATCAGGCTGCTGTTAATCCACATGATATTTTCAAGATCTATCTATGTTGTTGCATGCAGCTGGAGCTTGCTTGTTGTTTTACAGTGTTCTTTTGTATGATAGTGTCACAATTAATTCAATCATTCCACTGTCAGTGGGAATTTTGGTAGATTCTGGTTTTGGAATGTTACGAATAACCTTGCAATAACACTTTTTTGTAAATATATGTGCTTATTCCTATTGGGTATGTATTATAAAATTACTAGGTTATATATCATGTGTGTATTTGTTTTTTTTTTAAAGATAATGCTCAACATTCCAAGTAGTAGTATAAATTCTATTTCCATGTAAAATACCATTTATAGAACTACGCCTCCATTGAGAGTTCTAGTTCGCCCACATCCTCATCAACACACAATGCTGAACTTAATCTCATCTTATCCTTTCTCCCCCAAATCTTTTTCTTCTACATCATAGTGACAGAGCTGCATTCCATATTTGTGTGTCTGCACTTATTTCTCTGTTTCAGTCCCTAAATTCAATAAAGCACAAAGCACAATTATTCTATTTCTAAATATGTTTCTAATGTATCACTTCTCCCTCCTCTGTTGTAACTTTCCTACTCTAAACAAACGCAATATCTCACTTGGTCGACTGCAGTCGCTTTTCAGCTGGTATTTCCTTTTTTTTCTCCCTTCAATCCAGTCTTCATACAGAGATCAATGGGGCATTCTGAGATGTGATCAAAAGTAAATCATATTATTTGACATCTTGTTTAGAAACCCTTCATACAAATTGTACTACAATTCTAATGTTTTAAGGTTCATTCTTTTGTATGTATCGTAACATTATTCTTTTTACGGTTTAATAGCATTCCATTGTATAGATATGCCACATTTTTGTTTATCATTTCTTTTTTTTTGATACACATTTGTGTTATTCTCACCCTTTGGCTACCGTACATAGAGCTTCTATGAACATTAGTGTACGTTATGCTAAATGGAAGAAGCCAGACACAAAAAGCCACATATTATAGGATACCATTTATACAAAATATGCAGAGTAGACACATCTATAGCAAGAAAAAGCAGATTTGTGGTTTACAGGAGCATGGAAGAGGAATAATAAGAGTCACTACTTAATGAATATAAGAGTTCCATTCAGGGTAACAAAAGTTCAGAAATTAGATAATGCAGGTGGTTGAATAACACTGATTGTAGTTAATGCCAGAAAATCAAACACTTTAAATACTAGATGTTACGTATATTTAACTACAATAAAATTAGATAATACTGAGGGTTGCACAACTCTTTACTAAAATCATTGAGCTTTGCACTTTAAATGTGTGAATTTTATAATTCGTTATTTATGTGTCAATAAAGCATTTTCTTTAAAGCCCTTCCTACAATTCTCATTTACTTTTACAAAATACCAAACTTGTCATCTTGAATGATCTCACTCCTTTTGATCCATCATTCTCATTTGGAGCCGTTCTTCTCAGGTTAACGAACCTCAGACCCTTTTTAATCTCCTTTTAGTTTCTCTAACACATTGCATCTTCCTTACCTTGAGCCTTCTACGCTTGCCATTCTCTCTGCCTGGGACATTATTCATCTGGATTCTCCCACATGGCAGAATAATTCTTTCACTAACTTTCACTTTGAATCTCATCCCTGTGGATAGATCCCTCCGCACCCTGTACAAGTCACCCTCAGGTCGTGCCTTCTGCACTCACATCCATTCCGTTTGCTCTCCCAAGACTCCTACGTCATCATCTCATTACCAATTATCCATTTAACATCTATCTTTCGCCCACTAAGGTATAAGCTCCATGAGGGTGGAGACTATGACTACTTCA
>NW_022294865.1:0-5385 GCF_002776525.5 Piliocolobus tephrosceles | reverse complement strand
TTTTTTTTTTTTTTAGACAAGAGTCTCGCTTTGTCACCCAGGCTGGAGTGCAATGCCATGGTCTTGGCTCACTGCAACCTCCACCTCCCAGGTTCAAGCGATTCTCCTGCCTTAGCCTCTGGAGTAGCTGGGACTACAGGCATGTGCCACCGTACCTGGCTAATTTTTGTATTTTTAGTAGAGACGGGGTTTCGCCATGTTGACCAGATTGTTCTCGAACTCCTGGCCTTGTAATCTGCCCTCCTAGGCCTCCCAAAGTGCTGGGATTACAGGTGTGAGCCACCGCACCCGGCTTGGCTAGAATATTATATCAGCTTCCAGATGTCTCATGTCTCCCTATTCTGTTGTTTGTCCTTCTCTTCCTTCTCCTCCTCCAATGCATATCCCCTACAAGTCTGAGTGATGTTTCTAAAGTGCAAATCTATGTCAATCCCCTCCACTGAATGCTCTTCAATAGCTTCTGAAACTGCTCAGGATGGCTTACAAGGCTCTAGGGCCTGGACCCACCCACCTCTGAAGCCTCAGTTGTTACTGCTCTTCCCTGGCATTTTCTACTCAAGTTTTGCTGCACTCGTTTTGGTTTTTGGAGCTTCATCACAGTGGTTTTCACGCCCAGGATTTCATACATCATGCCCCCTCTGGCAAAACATCCTTCTGATTCTTTTCACATGGCTGATGCCTACACATTCTTCAGATCTCAGTTTAAATGACTTCTCTTCAGGGAGGTCTTTTCTGACTCCATGGATTAGGTATTTGTTCCCCTGTCCCAGCACAGTCCCTATTTCACCAGCCGTTGTTTGTTGATGTACTGATTTATTTAACACATTTTTTTTTCTGTGAAGACCAAGTTGTCCTGCCTACCAATGATACATACTAACTGAACATATGAACAAATGAATCAATGAATCAATGAATAGATGAAGGCCTAGAGTTACTAAAGAACATGGCAAAGTCTGGAAAGAGGAAGTGTCTCTGGAGACTCCAGCAGGGAATTTCAGGGGCCAATGATAACAGGTGATGCTGGAGAAGTAATCAGGTGCTGGAATAGGGTGGGCCTTATGTGCCTGTCCCTTTCTGGATCATCCCTGAAGGACGTTGGTGAAGGGAAGTTCTCCCAGTGGGCATAACTTTGAGTGATGTACCTGGTCATTCACTTTGCTCGAAAGGAGGAATGGTCAGACGTGTGATTCTACACTGAGTCATGGCTGTGGCCATGGTTTGGCTCGATAGTCAGGGACTTGGAAGGAACATGATTAGAAAACTGGTGACAAGAAAATTTGGGGAAGAGGTATATGGATAGACCTCTATGAATGAGCAAAAAATGTGAAGATATTTGTATTCTATATTAATGCCTATCAAAGGGTGGCCTCAGCAGAGCATTTTGACAATCATGTGGCTAAGATGACTTGTCTGTAGATATCATTCAGCCTCTTTCCTTAGCCCCTTCTGTCATTGCCCAGTGGCTCCTCAATGAAGTGGCCATAGTGACAGGGATGAAAGTTATGCATGGGCTCAACAACGACGATTTTCATTCAGCAAGGCCAACCTGCCCAGAGCCACGACTGAGTGCCCAATCTGCCAGCAGAAGAAACCAACACCAACTCCTTGATAAGGCACCATTCTCTGGGGTGACCAGCCGGCTACCTGGCGGCTGGTTGATTACACTGGACCCATTCCATCATGGAAAAGGCAGCATTTTGTCCTTAATGGAATAGACTCTTACTCTGAATATGGATTTGCCTTCCATTGCATGCAATACTTCTGCCAAAATACCATCTGTGAATTTATAGATGCTTTATCCAACATCACAGTATTACACACAGCACTGCTGTGAGATTGAGGAACTTGCTTCACTTGAATGAAGTGCAGTAATGAGCCCCATGCTTGTGGAATTCACTGCTTTACCATGTTCCCCACCATCCTGAAGCAGCTGGATTGATAGGATGATGGAATGGCCTTTAGAAGACTCAGTCACAGTTCCAGATAGGTGACATTACCTTTTTGGGCTGGGACAAGGTTCTCCAGGAAGCTGTATATGCTCCAAATCAGTGTCCAATATTAGTACTGTTTCTCCCATAGCCAGGAATTGCAGGTCCAGAAATCAAGAGGTGGAAATGAGAGTGGCACCAGTCACTATCACCCCTAGTGACCCACTAACAAAATGTTTCCTTTGTCCCTGTGACCTTTTGCTCTGCTAGCCTAAATGTCTTAGGTCTAAGAGGAGGAATGCTTCCACCAGGAGACATAGCAATGGTCCCATTCAACGAGAAGCCTGCCACCTGACCACTTTGGGCTTCTCAGACCTCTAAATGAACAAGCAAAGAAAGTTACTGTGCTTGTGGAGGTGATTGATCCTGACCATAAAGGAGAGATTGGACTGCTACTCCATAATGGAGGTAAGGAAGAGTATGTCTGGATTCCTTACAGCATGTCTTAGTATTAGCATGCTTTGTGATTCAAGTCAATAGAAAATTACAGTTAGTCTCTGACTTATGATGGTTTGACTTATGACTTTTTGACTTTACCATGGAAAGCAATAGGTATTCATTGCTTTCCTCAACTTACCATGGGACTATATGCAGATAAGCCCATTGTAAATTGAGACCCATTATAAAGCCAGGAACATTTGTACAAAAACCCAATCCAGGCAGGACTATTTATGGCTCAGATCTTTGAGGAATGAAAGGTTAAGTCACCATCACCAGGTAAAGAACTATGACCAGCTGAGGTGCTTGCTGAGGGTAAAGGGAATATGGAATGAGTAGTGGAAAAAGGTTGTTATAAATACCAGCTGTGACCATGTGGTCAGTTATAGAACAGAGGACTAATTGTCATAAGCATTTCCTCCTTATTTTGTTATATGTTTATGTGTGTGTACCAATATCTTTCTTTCTTCCTCTTATTCTTTGATCATGTAATATAAGATGTATTGACTTTGTATCATAGAATTTAAGTATTGTTAGCTTTCATCATAGTATTTAAGTTATAGGGTATCAAAGAGAAGAGCAAACATCACTCAAGGAGTTTGCATCTTCTTTCGGGGAAAGGGTTAATGCCTCTTTGATTGTATGCAGGATAGTTGTATCATGTTAGGTAGAAGTATGACCTTTTACTGTCTTTATCTGGAGATTAAATATGGTTTAAGGAAATCTGTATGGGTGCCAAGTTGACAAGAGGTAGACTTCTGATGGTTAGTTTTATGTCAATTTGGCTGGGCCATGGTGCCCAGGTATTTGGTCAAACATTATTCTGGATGTTTCTGTGAGAGTATTTTTTGTGGGGTGAGATTAATATTTAAATTAATGGACTTTGAGTAAAGCAGGCTACCCTCCATAATATGGGTGGGCCTCATCCAATCAGTTGAAGGCCTCAGCAGAACAAAGACTGACCTCCCACAAGCAAGAAGGAATTCTGTGAGCAGATGGACTTCTGACTTGAACTCCAACATCAGCTCCTCCCTCAGTCTCCAGCCTGCTGGTCCATCCTGCAGATTTTGGACTTGTCATCTTCCATAATCCATGAGATTTATTTTAAGGAAAATCTCGGGCATGGTGGCTCATGCCTGTAATCCCAGCTCTTTGGCAGGCTGAGTCGGGCAGATCACCTGAGGTAAGGAGTTCAAGACCAGCCTGGCCAACATGGTGAAACCCTGTCTCTACTAAAAATACAAAGATTAGGCAGGGGTGGTGGTGCATGCTTGTTATCCTAGCTACTTGGGAGGCTGAGACACAAGAAGCGCTTGAACCTGGGAGACAGGAGTCACAGTGAGCCGAGATTGTGCCACTGCATTCCAGCCTGGGCAACCAGAGTGAAACTCCATCTCAAAAAATAAAGAAAGAAATAAAGTTAAAAATAAATAAATATCTCATACTCTCTACACATTCCATATGTCCCATTTCTCTGGAGAACCCTCATATAAGGGCCCCTAAGACAATGGGACAAGCTGACTCCTCATACTCTGAAGTAGATAAATGGAGTAGGGGTGAGGAGGCTTTAGAGTTACCTGATGACATTGCTGCACATCAGGGTATTTAGATACAAGGAAGAGGGGCCTTTGTTTTCACATCCCCCAGTCCGCCCACCTAACTCTAGGGCTAGCAAGGTACCTATAGGAGCCCATTTTCCTGGGGGCCAACCTTAGGGAGTGAGTCTCCACTGCTTTCTCCACTAAGAGGGGATGTACCCCTGATGTTGAGCTTAGGCCCCTCCCTCAGAAATCACCTGGAATGTTCCTGTCAGGTCTCTCAGATAAGGAAACTGAGGCCCAGCAGCGGAAGGGACCTGCCCAAGGTTGCTCAGTTACATTTAGAACTAAGGTAATTACATATCAGAACGAAAATTGATTGTCAGATTCTTACTCTAGTGCACCGAACATGAACACACCATACTGCTCACCTATTTTTACCTCAGTTTATTTATTGTTTTATTCAGAAGAGGACCCCATGCTGAAAAGCACAGAGCTAAAAGGGAGTTGATTTAGCTTTTTGTACTCAAAAGGTGAGTTTTTAAAATATTCAAGGGATGGTTACTGATCTAAAGGGCTTTACTGTCCCATCAAGGTAAAGGCTTTGCTGAACAGTGTGATTATAAAATGTAATTCCTAATGTCATGAGGTGGTTAAAAAAAATTTGAAAGATAATCCGTGACAAGTACTCTTACAATGGTTATAAATCAAAGCATCCTGCTCCATTCTGTGTTTTAATTGCAGAGGTGTTCAAAATTAGTCACAGTTCTGAACTCTTGAGTTATGATATCAGAGTATTATTTATTTGTTCTTTATGGAGCAAAATTTAAAAGGAATCAGGCTGGGCATGGTGGCTCACGCCTGTAATCCCAGCACTTTGGGAGACAGAGGCAGGTGGATCACCTGAGGCCAGGAGTTTGAGACCAGTTTGGCTAACGTGGTAAAACCTTGTCTCTAGTAAAAATACAAAAATTATCTAGGTGTGGTTGTGCACACTTGTAATCCCAGCTACTTGGGAGGCTGAGGCAGGAGAAAGGCTTGAACCTGGGAGGCAGAAGCTTCAGAGAGCCAAGATCACGCCATTGCACTCCAGTCTGGGCAATAAAGTGAGACCCTGTCTCAAAAAAATAAAAAATAAAAATAAATAAAAGGAATCAGCACTGCATATTTCGCCCTAAAGGTAAACTTTCATCATTCTTAATTCTTGTTTTTTTCCCCATGACTACTATACTGCATGTATCCATGCATCCCCATTGTCCCTTCCTGTGTCCATGGCAGAAATTACCAGTTGATCTTGAGGACTTTACAGCTGAACCACAATATGGCCTTAAAGCCTTCCCAACCTGAGTCCTAGGCATCACAATTCACGGATTTTATGTGTTTGTGAGATGAAACGTATTTACTTCCCCAGCATCATTTCT
>NW_022294864.1:0-2276 GCF_002776525.5 Piliocolobus tephrosceles | reverse complement strand
AAGAATGGACATGTCAGAGAGCAGTTTCTTTTTGTTTTCTCTCTTTCTTTTTTTCTTTGTTTTTATTTATTTTATTTTTTTATTAATTTATGTTTTAATTTTTATTTGTTATTATACTTTAAGTTCTAGGGTACATGTGCATAACCTGCAGCTTTGTTACATATGTATACTTGTGCCATGTTGGTGTGCTGCACCCATCAACTCGTCAGCACCCATCAATTTGTCATTTATATCAGGTATAACTCCCCGGTGCAATCCCTCCCCCCTCCCCCCTCCCCATGATAGGCCCCGATGAGTGATGTTCCCCTTCAGCAGTCCAAGTGATGTCATTGTTCAGTTTCAGCCTATGAGTGAGAACATGCGGTATTTGGCTTTCTGTTCTTGTGATAGTTTGCTAAGAACGATGGTTTCCAGCTGCATCCATGTTCCTACAAAGGATGCAACCTCATCATTTTTTATGGCTCCATAATATTCCACAGTGTATATGTGACACATTTTCTTAATCCAGTCTGTCACTGATGAACATTAGGGTTGATTTCAAGTCTATGCTATCGTGGATAGTGCCGCAATGAACATACGTGTGTATGTGTCTTTATAGCAGCATGATTTATAATCCTTTGGGTATATACCCTGTAGTGGCATGGCTGGGTCATATGGTACATCTAGTTCTAGATCCTTGAGGAATCGCCATACTCTTTTCCATAATGGTTGAACTGGTTTACAATCCCAACAACAGTGTAAAAGTGTTCCCATTTCTCCACATCCTCTCCTCTCCTCACCTGTTATTTCCTGACTTTTTAATGATTGCCATTCTAACCGGTGTGAGATGATATCTCATTGTGGTTTTGATTTGCATTTCTCTGATGGCCAGTATTGATGATCATTTTTTCATGTGTCTTTTGGCTGTATGAATGTTTTCTTTTGAGAAATGTCTGTTCATATCTTTGCCCACTTTTTGATGGGGTTGTTTATTTTTTTCTTGTAAATTTGTTTGAGTTCTGTGTAGATTCTGGATATTAGCCTTTTGTCAGGTGAGTAGATTGTGAAAATTTTCTCCCATTCTGTAGGTTGCCTGTTCACTCTGATGGTAGTTTCTTTTGCTGTGCAGAAGCTCTTTAGTTTAATTAGATCCCATTTGTCAATTTTGGCTTTTGCTGCCGTTGCTTTTGGTGTTTTAGACATGAAGTCCTTGCCCATGCCTATGTCCTGAATGGTACTACCTAGGATTTCTTCTAGGGTTTTTATGGTGTTAGGTCTAACATTTAAGTCTCTAATCCATCTTGAATTAATTTTCGTATAAGGAGTAAGGAAAGGATCCAGTTTCAGCTTTCTACTTATGGCTAGCCAATTTTCCCAGCACCATTTATTAAATAGGGAATCCTTTCCCCGTTTCTTGTATCTCTCAGGTTTATCAAAGACCAGATGGCTGTAGATGTGTGGTATTATTTCTGAGGACTCTGTTCTGTTCCATTGGTCTATATCTCTGTTTTGGCTCCAGTTCCATGCTGTTTTGGTTACTGTAGCTTTGTAGAATAGTTTGAAGTCAGGTTGCGTGATGCCTCCTGCTTTGTTCTTTTGACTTAGGATTGTCTTGGTAATGCGGGCTCTTTTTGGGTTCCATATGTACTTTAAAGCAGGTTTTTCGAATTTTGTGAAGAAACTCATTGGTAGCTTGATGGGGATGGCATTGAATCTGTAAATAACCTTGGGCAATATGACCATTTTCACGATATAGATTCTTCCTATCCATAAGCATGGTATGTTCTTCCATTTGCTAGTGTCCCCTTTTATTTCACTGAGCAACGGTTTGTAGTTCTCCATGAAGAGGTCTTTTACATCTCTTGTAAGTTGGATTCCTAGGTGTTTTATTCTCTTTGAAGCAATTGTGAATGGAAGTTCATTCCTGATATATATCTCTCTTTGTCTGTTACTGGTGTATAAGAATGCTTGTGATTTTTGCACATTAATTTTGTATCCTGAGACTTTGCTGAAGTTGCTTATCAGCTTAAGGAGATTTTGGGCTGAGACAATGGGGTTTTCTAAATATACAATCATGTCATCTGCAAACAGGGACAATTTGACTTCTTCTTTTCCTAACCGGATACTCTTGATTTCTTTCTCTTGCCTGAATGACCTAGCGAGAACTTCCAACACTATGTTGAATAGGAGTGGTGAGAGAGGACATCCCTGTCTTGTGCCAGTTTTCAAAGGGAATTTTTCCAGTTTTTGCCCATTCAGTATGATATTGGCTGTGGGTTTGTCATAAATAGCTCTTA
>NW_022294863.1:0-1000 GCF_002776525.5 Piliocolobus tephrosceles | reverse complement strand
CACGAGAAATACGTGACAAATGCACAAGCTTCAGTAACCGACTCGATCAACTGGAAGAAAGAGTATCAGCGATGGAGGATCAAATGAATGAAATGAAGCGAGAAGAGAAACCAAAAGAAAAAAGAAGAAAAAGAAATGAACAAAGCCTGAAAGAAGTATGGGATTATGTAAAAAGACCAAATCTACGTCTGATTGGGGTGCCTGAAAGTGAGGGGGAAAATGGAACCAAATTGGAACACACTCTACAGGATATCATCCAGGAGAACTTCCCCAACCTAGCAGGGCAGGCCAACATTCAAATTCTGGAAATACAGAGAACGCCACAAAGATACTCCTCCAGAAGAGCAACTCCAAGACACATAATTGCCAGATTCACCAAAGTGGAAATGAAGGAAAAAATCTTAAGAGCAGCCAGAGAGAAAGGTCGGGTTACCCACAAAGGGAAGCCTATCAGACTGACAGCAGATCTCTTGGCAGAAACTCTACAAGCCAGAAGAGAGTGGGGGACAATATTCAACGTTCTTAAAAGAATTTTAAACCCAGAATTTCATATCCAGCCAAACTAAGTTTCATCAGTGAAGGAGAAATAAAATTCTTTACAGATAAGCAAATGCTTAGAGATTTTGTCACCACCAGGCCTGCCTTACAAGAGACCCTGAAGGAAGCCCTAAACATGGAAAGGAACAACCGGTACCAGCCACTGCAAAAACATGCCAAAATGTAAAGACCATCGAGCCTAGGAAGAAACTGCATCAACTAATGAGCAAAATAACCAGTTAATATCATAATGGCAGGATCAAGATCACACATAACAATATTAACCTTAAATGTAAATGGACTAAATGCTCCAATTAAAAGACACAGACTGGCAAACTGGATAAAGAGTCAAGACCCATCAGTCTGCTGTCTTCAGGAGACCCATCTCACATGCAGAGACATACATAGGCTCAAAATAAAAGGATGGAGGAAGATCTACCAAGCAAATGGAGAACAAAAAAAA
>NW_022294862.1:0-1525 GCF_002776525.5 Piliocolobus tephrosceles | reverse complement strand
CAATGCTGAGAATTTGGGTGATATGTAGTGACAATAAGAGACTTCTCGACTCGGGGGCGGAGCAAGATGGCCGAATAGGAACAGCTTCAGTCTCCATCTCCCAGCGCGAGCGACACAGAAGACCGGCGATTTCTGCATTTTCAACTGAGGTACTGGGGTCATCTCACTCGGGAGTGCCAGACAATCGGTGCTGGTCAGCTGCTGCAGCCCGACCAGCGAGAGCTGAAGCAGGGCGAGGCATCGCCTCACCTGGGAAGCGCGAGGGGGAAGGGAGTCCCTTTTCCTAGCCAGGGGAACTGAGACACACAACACCTGGAAAATTGGGTAACTCCCACCCCAATACTGCGCTGTAACACCGGCACACCGGAGATTATATCCCACACCTGGCCGGGAGGTTCCCACGACCACGGAGCCTCTCTCCTTGCTAACACAGCAGTCTGCGCCAATCTAACCGCAAGGCAGCAGCCAGGCTGGGGGAGGGGCGCCCACCATCACTGAGGCTTAAGTAGGTAAATAAAGCCGCTGGGAAGCTCGAACTGGGTGGAGCTCACAGCAGCTCAAGGAAACCTGCCTGTCTCTGTAGACTGCGCCTCTGGGGACAGGGCTCAGCTAAAGGAGCAGAAGCCTGTGAAACGCGAACGACTCTGTCTGACAGCTTTGAAGAGAGCAGTGGATCTCCCAACACGGAGGGTGAGATCTGGGAAGGGGCAATCTGCCTGCTCAAGTGGGTCACTGACCCCTGAGTAGCCTAACTGGGAGACATCCCCCACTAGGGGCAGTCTGACACCCCACACCTCACAGGGTGGAGTACACCCCTGAGAGGAAGCTTCCAAAGCAAGAATCAGACAGGTGCACTCGCTGTTCAGCAATATTCTATCTTCTGCAACCTCTGCTGCTGATACCCAGGTAAACAGGGTCTGGAGTAGACCTCAAGCAATCTCCAACAGACATATAGCTGAGGGTCCTGACAGTCAGAAGGAAAACTATCAAACAGGAAGGACACCTATATCAAAACCCCATCAGTACGTCACCATCATCAAAGACCAGTGACAGATAAAACCACAAAGATGGGGAAAAAGCAGGGCAGAAAAGCTGGAAATTCAAAAAATAAGAGCGCATCTCCTCCTGCAAAGGAGCACAGCCCATCGCCAGCAACGGATCAAAGCTGGTCAGAGAATGATTTTGATGAGATGAGAGAAGAAGGCTTCAGTCCATCAAACCTCTCAGAGCTAAAGGAGGAATTACGTACCCAGCGCAAAGAAACTAAAAATCTTGAAAAAAGAGTGGAAGAATTGACAGCTAGACTAATTAATGCAGAGAAGGTCATAAACGAAATGACAGAGATGAAAACCATGACACGAGAAATACGTGACAAATGCACAAGCTTCAGTAACCGACTCGATCAACTGGAAGAAAGAGTATCAGCGATTGAGGATCAAATGAATGAAATGAAGCGAGAAGAGAAACCAAAAGAAAAAAGAAGAAAAAGAAATGAACAAAGCCTGCAAGAAGTATGGGATTATGT
>NW_022294861.1:0-1828 GCF_002776525.5 Piliocolobus tephrosceles | reverse complement strand
CTGGCAAACCGGATTCAGCAGCACATCAAAAAGCTTATCCACCATGATCAAGTGGGCTTCATCCCTGGGATGCAAGGCTGGTTCAACATTCGCAAATCAATCAACGTAATCCAGCATATCAACAGAACCAAAGACAAGAACCACATGATTATCTCAATAGATGCAGAAAAGGCTTGTGACAAAATTCAACAGCCCTTCATGCTAAAAACGCTCAACAAATTCGGTATTGATGGAACGTACCTCAAAATAATAAGAGCTATTTATGACAAACCCACAGCTAATATCATACTGAATGGGCAAAAACTGGCAAAGTTCCCTTTGAAAACTGGCACAAGACAGGGATGCCCTCTCTCACCACTCCTATTCAACATAGTGTTGGAAGTTCTGGCTAGGGCAATCAGGCAAGAGAAAGAAATCAAGGGTATTCAGTTAGGAAAAGAGGAAGTCAAATTGTCCCTGTTTGCAGATGACATGATTGTGTATTTAGAAAACCCCATCGTCTCAGCCCAAAATCTTCTTAAGCTGATAAGCAACTTCAGCAAAGTCTCAGGATACAAAATGAATGTGCAAAAATCACAAGCATTCTTATACACCAGTAACAGACAAGCAGAGAGCCAAATCAGGAATGAACTTCCATTCACAATTGCTTCAAAGAGAATAAAATACCTAGGAATCCAACTTACAAGGGATGTAAAGGACCTCTTCAAGGAGAACTACAAACCACTGCTCAGTGAAATCAAAGAGGACACAAACAAATCGAAGAACATACCATGCTCATGGATAGGAAGAATCAATATCGTGAAAATGGCCATACTGCCCAAGCTTATTTATAGATTCAATGCCATCCCCATCAAGCTACCAATGAGTTTCTTCACAGAATTGGAAAAAACTGCTTTAAAGTTCATATGGAACCAAAAAAGAGCCCGCATTGCCAAGACAATCCTAAGTCAAAAGGACAAAGCCGGAGGCGTCACGCTACCTGACTTCAAACTATACTACAAGGCTACAGTAACCAAAACAGCATGGTACTGGTACCAAAACAGAGATATAGACCAATGGAACAGAACAGAGTCCTCAGAAATAATGCCACACATCTACAACCATCTGATCTTTGACAAACCTGAGAAAAACAAGAAATGGGGAAAGGATTCCCTATTTAATAAATGGTGCTGGGAAAATTGGCTAGCCATAAGTAGAAAGCTGAAACTGGATCCTTTCCTTACTCCTTATACGAAGATTAATTCAAGATGGATTAGAGACTTAAATGTTAGACCTAATACCATAAAAACCCTAGAAGAAAATCTAGGTAGTACCATTCAGGACATAGGCATGGGCAAGGACTTCATGTCTAGAACACCAAAAGCAATGGCAGCAAAAGCCAAAATTGACAAATGGGATCTCATTAAACTAAAGAGCTTCTGCACAGCAAAAGAAACTACCATCAGAGTGAACAGGCAACCTACAGAATGGGAGAAAATTTTTGTAATCTACTCATCTGACAAAGGGCTCATTTCCAGAATCTACAAAGAACTCAAGCAAATATACAAGAAAAAAACAAACAACCCCATCCAAAAGTGGGGAAAGGATATGAACAGACATTTCTCAAAAGAAGACATTCATACAGCCAACAGACACATGAAAAAATGCTCATCATCACTGGCCATCAGAGAAATGCAAATCAAAACCACAATGAGATACCATCTCACACCAGTTAGAGTGGCAATCATTAAAAAATCAGGAAACAATAGGTGTTGGAGAGGATGTGGAGAAATAGGAACACTTTTACACTGTTGGTGGGATTGTAAACTAGTTCAACCATTATGGAAAA
>NW_022294860.1:0-15452 GCF_002776525.5 Piliocolobus tephrosceles | reverse complement strand
AGAGAAGATTTCTGAGGACCTTCTTTGTGATGTGTGAATTTGTCCCAAAGAGTTTCATCTTTATTTCCATGGACCAGTTTGTTAACAATATTTTTGTGAAATCTGCAAAGGGATATTGTGGAGCACATTGAAGCTTATGGTGACAAAGGAAATACCCTCATCTAAAAACCAGGAGCAAGTTTTCTGAGAAACTACTTTGTGATGTGTTGATTCACCTCACAGAGTTACACGATCCTTTTGATGGATCAGTTAGGTACCTCTGTTTCTCGGGAATCTGAGAAGGGATATTTTGGATTGCATTGAAGATTATGTTGAGAAAGGAAATATTCTCAAACAAAAACGAGAAAGAAGCTGTCTGAGACATCTCTTTGATGTTTGTGAATTCATCTCATATTGTTACAACTTTTATTTCATGGAGCATTATTTTAACACTGTTTTCATGGAATCTGCAAAGGCATATTTAGGAGCGCATTAAGGGGTATAGTTAAAAGGGAAAAATTCTCATTTAAAAAAGAGAAAGAAGTTTTCTGAGAAACTTCTTTGTGATGTGTGAATTCACCTCACAGAGTCACACTGTTCTTTTCATTGAGTGATTTAATAACACTGTTTTCATGGAATCTGTCAAATTATATTTGGGAATGCATTGAAGCCTAGGGTGACAAACGAAATATCCTCAGATAAAAATCAAAAAGAAGCTTTCTGAGAAACTGCTTGCTGATGGGTGAATTCATCTCACAGCGTTACACTGTTCTTTCACTGAGCAGTTTGTGAGCGTCATTTTCTTGGAATCTGCAAGGGGATATTTTGGAGCACATTGAATCTTATGGTGACAAAGAAATTATCCTCATAAAAAAACAGAAAGAAGCTTTCTGAGAAACTGTTTCATGATGTGATAATTTATCTCACAGAGTTATACGATTCTTTTCATGGAGCACTTTGGTTGCACTGTTTTTGGGGAATCTGAGAAGGGATATTTTGGATCACATTGAAGCCTACAGTGACAAAGGAATTATCCCCAGATAAAACCAAGAAGACGCTTTGTGAGAAAGTGATTTGTGACTTGTGAATTCATCTCACAGAGTTACACATCTTTTTCATGAATCAGTTTGATAGCACTGTTTTTGGGGGGTCTGGGAAGGCATATTGTGGATCACATACAAGCCTATGGTGAGAAAGGAAATATCATCAGATATAAATTAGAAAGAATCATTCTGAGAAACTTCTTTGTGATATGAGAATTCATGTCACTGAGTTACAGCTTTCTTTTTGTGGAGGAGTTTCCTAATACTCCTTTCGTGGAGTATGCAAAAGGATATTTGTGGGCACATTGAGTCCCATGGTTAAAAAGGACATATCCTCAGATAAAAACTAGAAAGAAGTTTTGTGAGAAACTTCTTTGTGATGTGTGAATTCATCACACAGTGTAACACTGTTCTTTTTGGGAGCAGTTTACTAACACTGTTTTCTTGGAATCTGTAATGGGATATTTCAGAGCACATTAAATCTTATGGTGACAAGGGAAATATCCTCATAGAAAAACTAGAAAGAAGCGTTCTGAGAAACTGCTTTGTGATTGTGAATTCACCTCACAGAGTTACACGATTCTTTTCATGGAATAGTTTAGTAGTACTGTTTTTTGGAATCTGAGAAGGGATATTTTGGACTGTACTGAAGCCTATGGTGACAAAGGAAATATCCTCAGATAAAAATTAGAAAGAAGCTGTCTGGGAAAGTTCTTTGTGATATTTGAATTCATCTCACTGAGTTACACCTTTCGTTTCATGGAGCAGTTTTCTAACACTGTTTTTGTGGAATCTGCAAAGGCACATTTGGGAGCGCATTGAGGTGTACAGTGAAAAGGGAAATATCCTCATATAGAAATGAGAAAGAAGTTTTCTGAGAAACTACTTTGTGAGGTGTGAATTCATCTCCCAGAGTTACACTGTTCTTTTCTTTGAAAAGTTTGATAACACTGTTTTCAGGGAATCTGCCATATTATATTTGATAGTGCATTGAAGGCTATGATGATAAAAAAAATCCTCAGATAAAACCAAAAAGGATCTTTCTGAGAAACTTCTTTGTGATGTTACTATCCTCATAGAAAACCAGAAAGATGGTTTCTTAGAACCTGATTTGTTATGTGTCAATTCATCTTGCAAAGTTAACCTATTCTTTTCATGGATCAGTTTGGTAACACAGTTTGGGAATCAGAGAAGGGACCTTTGGATTGCATTGAAGCCTACAATGGCAAAGGAAATTCCCTCAGATTAAAAACTAGAAAGAAGCTTCCTGAGAAACTGCTTTGTGATTTGACAATTCATCTCACAGAGTTACATGATTATTTTCATGGAGCAGTTTGGTAGTACTGTTTTTATAGAATCTGCAATGGGATATTTTTGAATGCTTTGTGGCTTAGTGTGACAAAGGAAATATCCTCAGACAAAAACTGGAAAGAAACCTTCTGAGAAACTGCTTTGTGATTTGTGAAATTTGTGAATTCATCTCACAGAGTTACACGATCCTTTTCATGGAGCAGTTTGGTACCACTGTTTTTGGGGAATCTCTGAAGTGATATTTTACATCGCATTGAACTCTACGGTTACAAAGATAATATCCTCAGAGAAAAACTAGAAAAAAGCTTCCTGAGAAGTTTTGTGAGTTGTGAATTCATCTCTCAGAGTTACACCTCTGTTTTCTAATGAGCAGTTTGAAAGAACTGTTTTTGCTTAATCTGACAAGGGATATTTTGTATCACATTGCAGCCTATGGTGACAAAGGAAATACCCTCAGATAAAAACTAGAAAGAAATTTCTGAGAAACTTCTTTGTGATGTGTGAATTCATCTCACAGATTTACAAATTTCTTTTCAGGTAGCAGACAGTTAACAGTGTTTTTGTGGAATCAGCAAAGGGATATAAGGGAGCACATTGAGGCCCATGGTGAAAAAGGAAATATCCTCAGATAAAAAGTAGAAAGAACCTTTCTGAGAAACTGCTTTGTGATGTGTGAATTCATCTCACAGTGTTACACTGGTCTTTTCTTTTACCAGTTTGCTAACACTGTTTTCTTGGAATCTGCAATGGGCTAATTTGGAGCGTATTGAAACTGATGGTGACAAAGGAAATATCCTCAGAAAAATGCTAGAAAGAAGCTTCATGAGAAACTGCTTTGTGGTGGGTGAATTCATCTCACAGTTACACCTTTCTTTGAGCAGCTGGATAACACTCTTTTATTGAAATCTGCAAAGGGATATTTGGGATCGCATAGAGTTCAATGGCAGAAAAGGAAATATCTTCAGGTAAAAACTGGAGAGAAACTTTCTGAGAAACTCCTTTGTGAAGTGTGCATTCATCTCATATAGTTAAACATATCTCTTGAGGGAGCACTTTGGCATCACCGTTTTTGTGGTGTCTGAGAAGGCGTATTTGGGAGCCATTTGAAGCCTATGGTAGAAAAGGAAATATCCTCATATAAAAACTAGAAACAAGCCTTTTGAGAAACTGCTTTGTGATATGTTAATTCACCTCACAGAGTTACACGATTCTTTCCATGGAGCAGTTTGCTAGCACTGCTTTGTGGAAACTGAGAAGGGATACTTTGCATCACATTAAAGCCTATAATGACAAAGGAAATATCCTCAGATAAAAACAAAAAGATGCGGTCTGAGGCAGTTCTTTGTGATGTGTGAATTCATCTCACAGTGTTACACCTTTCTTTTCATGGAACGGTTTGCCAACAGTTTTCGTGGAATCTGCAAAGGGATATTTGGGACAACAATGAAGCCTGTTGGGAAAAAGGAAATATCCTCAGAAACAAACCAGAAAGAAGTTCTCTGAGAAAATGCTTTATGATGTGTGAATTCGTCTCACAGATTTTCACCATTCTTTACATTGAGTAGTGTTTTAACAATGTTTCCATGTAATTTGCAGTAGGATATTTTGGAGCGCATTGAAGCCTACAGTGACAAAGGAAATATCCTCAGATTAAAACTAAAAAGAAGCTTTCTGAGAAACTGCTTTGTGATTTGTGAATTCATCTCACAGAGTTACAGGTTTCTTTTCATGGGACAGTTTGCTAGCACTGTTTTTATGGAATCTGCAGTGGGATATTCAGGAACTCCTAGCGGCCTCTGGTGAAAATGGAAATAACTTCAGATAAAAACTGAAAAGAAACTTTTCCAGAAACTGTTTTGTGGTGTTTGTATTCATTGGAAAGAGTTTAAACTTCTCTTTTATTCAACAGTTCGGCATCACTGTTTTTGTGCTGTCTGAGAGGAGATATTTGGGAGCACTGGAAGCCTATGGTGAGAAAGGAAATATCCCCAGATTTGAACTAGAAAGAAGTTTTCTTAGAAACTGTTTTGTCCTGGTTGAATTCATCTCACAGACTTACACCTTTCTTTTATTTAGCAGTTTGGTACAGCTGTTTTTGTTGAATCTGCAAAAAGATGTTCAGGAGCACAAACAGTTCAATGCAAAAAAGGAAATATCTTCAGGTAAAAACTGGAGAGAAGATTTCTGAGAAACTCCCTTGTGATGTGTGCATTTATCTCATAGAGCTAAATGTTTCTGTTAAGGGAGCACTTTGGCATCACTGTTTTTGTGGTGTCTGAGAAGGGATATTTCAGAGTGTATGAAGCCCAGAGTGGAAAAGGATATATCTTCAGATAAAAACTAGAAAGAAGCCTTCTGAGAAACTGCTTTGTGATTTGTTAATTCATCTCACAGAGTTACACGATTCATTCCATAGAGGAGTTTGTCAGCACTGTTTTTGGGGAATCTGAGAAGGAATATTTTGGATTGCCTATGGTGACAAAGGAAATATACTCAGATAAAAAACTAGAAAGAAGCTTTCTGAGAAAATTCTTTGTGGTATGGGAAATCATCTCACAGACTTACACCTTTCTTTTCATGTAGCAGTTTGCTAACACTGTTTTCATGGAATCTGCAAGGGATACTTGGGACAACATTGAAACCTGTGGTGAAAAAGGAAATATCCTCAGATAAAAACCAGAAAGAATCTTTCAGTGACACTGCTTTGTGATGTGTGAGTACACCTCACAGTGTTACACTGTTCTTTTCATTGAGCAGCTTGCTAACACAGTCTTCTGACAATCAACAATGGGATATTTTGGAGCACATTGAAGCTTATGGTGACATATTAATTACCCTCATAGAAAAAGTAGAAAGATGCTTTCTGAGAAACTGCTTCATGATGTGTTTATTCATCTCACACAGTTACACGATTCTTTTCATGGATCAGTTTGGTAGCACTGTTTTTTGGGAACCTGAAAAGGGATATTTTGGATCACATTGAAGCCTATGATGACATATGAAATATTCTCAGATAAAAACGAGAAAGAAACTTTCTGAAAATGTTCTTTGTGATGTGTGAATTCATCTCACAGAGTTACACTGTTCTTTTCAATGAGAAGTTTGATAACACTGTTTTCGTGGAATCTGCATTAGGATATTTGTTAGCACGTTGAAGCCTATGGTGACAAAGGAAATATACTCAGATAAAAAGTAGAAGGAAGCTTTCTACGAAACTGCTTTGTGATGTGTGAATTCACCTCACAGAGTGACACTGTTCTTCTCATTGAACAGTTTGCTGAAACTGTTTTCTTGGAATCTGCAATGGGATATTTTGGAGCACATTGAAGATTATGGTGATGAAGGAAATATCCTGAGATAAAAACCAGAAAGAAGCTCTCTGAGAAAGTTTTTTGTGCTGTGTGATTTCATCTCATAGAGTTACACCTTTCTTTTCATGGAGCAGTTTGCTAGCACTATTTTCGTGGAATCTGCAAAGGAATATATGGGAGTGCATTGAGGCCTATGGTAAAAAGTAAATATTCTCAGATTAAAACTAGAAAGAAACTTTCTGAAATATTTATTTGTGATTTTTGAGTTCAACCCATGGAAGTTCATCTTTCTTTTCTGGGAGCAGTTTGCTAACACTGTTTTCATGGAATCTGCAAAGGGATATTTGGGAGTGCATTGAAGCCTATATGGGAAAAGGAAATGTCCTCAGATAAAAATCAAAAATAAGCTTTCTGAGAAACTGCTTTGTGATGTGTGAGTTCGGCCGGGTGCAGTGGCTCAAGCCTGTAATCCCAGCACTTTGGGATGCTGAGACGGTCAGATCACGAGGTCAGGAGATCAAGACCATCCTGGCAAACCCGATGAAACCCCGTCTCTACTAAAAAATACAAAAAACTAGCCGGGTGAGGTGGTGGGTGCCTGTGGTCCCAGCTACTCGGGAGGCTGAGGCAGGAGAATGGCATGAACACGGGAGGTGGAGCTTGCAGTGAGCTGAGATCCAGCCACTGTACTCCAGCCTGGGCGACAGAGTGAGACTCCGTCTCAAAAAAAAAAAAAAAAAAAAAAAAAAAAAAGTGACGTGTGAGTTCACCTCACAGAGTTACATTGTTCTTTTCATTGACCACTTTGCTAAAACTCTTTTCTTGGATTCTGCAACGGGACATTTCCGAGTGCATTGAAGCTTATGGTGACAAATTAAGTATCCTCATATAAAAACTAGAAAGAAGCATATTGAGAAACCACTTTTTGATGTGTTAATTTATCTCACAGCGTTACACCATTCTTTTCATGGTTCAGCTTGGCAGCACTGTCTTTGTGGAATCTGAGAAGGAATAGTTTTGATCACCTTGAAGTCTATGGTGACAAAGGAAATATCCTCAGATAAAAACTAGAAAGAAGTTTTCTGAGAAATTTTTTGGTGAAGTGTGAATTCATCTCACAGAGTTACACCTTTCTTTTCACGAAGGAGTTTGCTACTGCTGTATTCATGGAATCTGCAAAGGGATATTTGGGAGTGCATTGAGGCCTAGGAAATATCCTCAGATAAAAACTAGAAAGAAGCTTTCCAAGAAGCTACTTCATGATGTGTGAATTCATACTCACAGAGTTCACCATTCTTTTCATGGAGCAGTTTGGTAGCACTGTTTTGGGGAATCTGAGAAGGGATATTTGGACTGCATTGAAGCCTAGGGTGACAAAGGAAATAATCTCAGATAAAAACTGGAAAGAAGCTTTCTGAGAAAGTTCTTTTTGATGTGTGAAATCATCTCACAAAGTTACACCTTTGTTTTCATGGAGCTGTTTGATAATACTCTTTTCATGAAATCTGCAATAGGATATTTGGGAGCACATTGAAGCCTATGGTGATAAAAGAAATATCCTCAGATAAAAATTAGAAAGAAGCTTTCCGAAAAACAGCTTTGTGATATGTGAATTCATCTCACTGAATTACATCATTCTATTCATGGAGCAGTTTGTTAGCATTGTTTTGGGGAATCTGAGAAGGCATATTTTGGATTGTATTGAAGCATAGGGTAACAAAGGAAATATCCTCAGAGAAAAAACAGAAATAAGCTTTCTGAGAAACTTCTTTGTTATGTGGGAATTTATCTCACAGAGTTACAGGATTCTGTAAATGGACGAGTTTGCTAACACTGTTTTCCTCGAATCTGCAAGGGATATTCATGAGCGCATTGAGGCCTATGGTGATAAAGGAAATATCCTCAGACAAAAAGTAGAAAGAAGTTTTCTGAGAAACTGTGTTGTGATGTGTGAAATCAACTCACAGAGTTACACCGTTCTTTTCAAAGAGCAGTCTGATAACACTGTTTTCGTGGAATCTGCAGTAGGATATTTGGGAGTGCATTGAAGTCTATGGTGACAAAGGAAGTATCCTCAGATAAAGCCAAAAAGAAGCTTTCTGTGAAACGGCTTTTGTGATGCGTGAATTCACCTCATAGAGTTACACTCTTCTTTCATTGGGAAGTTTGCTAACAATTTTTTCGATTATTCTGTAATGGGATATTCTACAGCGACTTGAGGACTATGGTGAAAATGGTAATATCCTCAGATAAAACTAGAAAGAAGGTTTGTGAGAAACAGCATTGTGATGTTAATTCATCTCACAGAGTTACACCTTTCTTTTCATGGAGCAGTTTGCTAACTCTCTCTTAATGGAATCTGCAAAGGGATATTTGGGAGTACACTGAAGCCTACAGTGAAAAAGTATATATCCTCAATTAAAATGTAGGAAAAAAAGTCTCACCATTCTTTCATTGAGCAGTTTGCTAACACCATTTTCTTGGAATCTGCTATGGAATATTTCGGAGTGCTTTGAGTCTTATGGTGACAAAGAAAAATGCTCAGACATAAACCAAAAAGAACCATTCTGAGAAACTGCTTTGTGATCTGTGAATTCATCTCGCAAACTTACACCTTTCTTTTCATGGAGCCATTTGCTAACACTGTTTTCACGGAATCTGCAAAGAGATATTCACTACCACCTTGAAGCAAATGGTGGAAAAGGAAATATCCTCACACAAAAACCAGAAATAAGCTTTATGAGAAACTGCTTTGTGATTTTTGAATTCATCTCACAGAGTTACATGATTCTCTTCATAGAGCGGTTTGGTAGCACTGTTCTTAGGGAATCTGAGAAGGGATATTTGGCATCACATTGAAGCCTATGGTAACAAAGGAAATATCCTCAGATAAAACCTAGAAGGAAACTTTCAAAGAAATCTCTTTGTGATACGTGAATTCACCTCACAGTGTTACACTGTTCTTTTCATTGACAAGTTTGCTAAAACTTTTTTTGTAAAATCTGCCATGGGATATTTGCTAGTGCCTTGAGGCAAATGGTGAAAAAGGAAATATCCTCAGATGAAAATTAGAAAGAAGCTTTCTGAAAAACAACTTTGTGGTGTGCGAATTCATCTCACTGAATTACACCATTCTATTCATGGAGCAGTTTGATAGCATTATTTGGGGAATCTGAGAAGGAATATTTTGGATTGTATTGAAGTATAGGGTGACAAAGAAAATATCCTAAGAGAAAAACCAGAAATAAGCTTTCTGAGAAACTTCTTTGTTATGCGGAAATTTATCTCACAGAGTTGCAGGATTCTTTAAATGGAGGAGTTTGCTGACACTGTTTTCATGGATTTTGTAAAGGGATAATGGGGAGTGCATTGAGGCCAATGGTGAAAAAGGGAATATCCTCAGTTAAAACCTAGAAAGAAGATTTCAGAGAAACTGCTCTGTGATGTGTGAATTCAGCTTACAGAGTTGCTCTGTTCTTTGCATTGAGCAGTTTGCTTACACTGTTGTCTTGGAATCTGCAATGTGATATTATGGAGCACATTGAAACTTATGGTGACAAAGGATATATCCTCATATAGAAACTAGAAAGAAGCTTTCTGAGAAACGGCTTTCTGACATGTTAATTCATCTCACACAGTTACATGATTTTTTTCATGGAATAGTTTGGTAGCACTGTTTTTGGTGAATCTGAGAAGGGATATTCTGGACCGCATTGAACCATAAGTTGACAAAGGAAATACAGTCAGATAATAACTAGAAAGTAGCTTTCTGCAAAAGTTCTTTGTTATCTGTGAATTCATCTCACAGAGTTACACCTTTCTTTTCATGGAGCGGTTTGCTAACACTGTTTTCATGGAATTTGAAATGGGATATTTGGGAGCACATTGAGGACTATAGTGAAAAAGAAAATGTCCTCAGATAAAAACTAGAAAAAACGTTTCTGAGAAACTCCTTTGTGATGTGTGAATTCATATCACAGAGCTACACTGTTCTTTTCATAGAGAAGTTTGCTAACACTGTTTTCATGGAATCTGCAATAGGATATGTGAGAGCGCATTGAAGGTTATGATGACAAAGAAAATATCCTCAGATGAAACCCAAAAAGAAATTCTCTGAGAAACTGATTCGTGATAAATTAATCCATCTCACAGAGTTACACTGTTGTGTTCATTGAGCAGTTTGCAAACACAGTTTTCTTGGAATCTTCAATGGTATGTTACATAGCACATTGAAGCTATTGATGACAAAGGAAATACCATCATTTTAAAAACTAGGAAGAAACTTTCTGAGAAATTGATTTGTGATGTGTTAGTTCATTTAACAGGGTTACACAATCCTTTTCATGGATTAGTTTGTTAGCACTGTTTTTGGTTAATCTGGGAAGGAATTGTTTGGATCCCATTGAAGCCTATGGTGACAAAGGAAATATCATCAGTTAAAAACTAGAAAGAAGGTTCCTGAAAAAGCTCCTTCTGATGTGTTAGTTCATCTCAAAGAGTTACACGTTTCTTTTTATATAATAGTTTGCTAACACTGTTTATTTGGGTTCTGCAAAGGGATATTTGGGAGCTCATTGAGGCCTAAGGTGAAAAAGGAAATATCCTCATAGAAAAACTAGAAAGAAACTTTCTGAGAAACTGTTTGGTGATATGTGAATTCATCTCACAGAGTTACACTGTTTTTTTCATTGAGCAGTGTGTGAACACTCTTTTCTTGGAATCTGCAATGGGATATTTCAGAGCGCATTGAAGCTTATGGTTACAAAGGAAATATCCTCATACAAAAACTAGAAAGAAGCTTTCTGAGACACCGTTTTGTGATGTGTTAATTCACCTGAAAGTGTTACACGATCCTTTTCAATCAACATTTTGATAGCAGTGTTTTTGGGGAATATGAGAAGGGATATTTTGTACCATATTGAAGCCTATGGTGACAAAGGAAATAACCTCAGATAAAAACTAGAAAGAACCTTCTGAGAAAGTACTTTCTGATGTGTTAATTCATCCAACAGAGTTACACCTTTGTTTTCATGGAGCAGTTTGCAAACACTCTTTCCCTGGAATCTGCAAGGGGATATTTGTGAGTACATTGAGGCCTAGGTTGAAAAAGGACATATCCTCAGATTAAAAATAGAAAGAATCTCTCTGAAACTGTTTGTGATGTCTGAGTTCATCTCACAGAGTTACACCATTCTTTTCATGGAACAGTTTCGTAGCACTGTTTTTGGGGTATCTGATAAGGGATATTTTGGATTACATTGAAGTCTAATGTGACAAAGGAAATAGCCTCAGATAAAAACTAGAAAGAAGTTTTCTGAGAAAGATCTTTGTGATGTGTAAATTCATCTTGCAATATACACCTTTCTTTTCATGCAGCAGTTTGCTAACACTGTTTTCATTTAATCTGCATAAGGATATTTGGAAGTGCATTGCGACCTATAATGAAAAAAATAGGAAGAATCTTTCTGAGAAACTGGTTTGCGATGTGTGAATTCATCTTATAGTGTTACACCATTCTTTTCATTGAGCAGTTGGCTCACACTGTTTTCATGGAATCTGAAAAGGGATTTTTGGCAGTGCATTTAAGCCTGTGTTCACAGAGGAAATATCCTCAGATAAAAACCAAAAATAAACTTTCTGACAAATGGCTTTGTGGTGTGATAATTCACCTCACAGTGTTACATGATTCTTCTCATGGATCAGTGGGGTAGCACCGTTTTTGGGGAATCTGAGAAGGAATATTTTGGATTGCATTGAAGCCTATGGTGGCAAAGAAAATATCCACAGATAAAAACGAGAAAGAAGCTTTCTGAGAATGATCTTTGTGACGTGTGAATCAATCTCACAGAGTTACATTGTTCTTTTCACTGAGCAGTTTACTAACACTGCTTTCGTGGAATCTACAAAGGGATATCTCGGCATGCCTTGAGGTCTGTCGTGAAAAAGGAAATATCTTCAGATAAAAACTAGAAAGAAGCTTTCTGAGAAACTGCTTTGTGATGTGTGAATTCATCTCACAGAGTTACATTGTTGTTTTCACTGAGCAGTTTGCTAACACTGTTTTTGTGGACTCTGCAATAGAATATTTCATATTGCATTGAAGCCTATGGTGACAAAGGAAATATCCTCAGATAAAAACCAAAAAGAAGCTTTCTGAGAAATTTATTTGTGATGTGTGAATTCAGCTCACAGAGATACACTGTCCTTTTCATTGTTCAGTTTTCTAACACTGTATTCTTGGAATCTGCAATGAGATATTTTGGAGCGCATTGGAGTGTATGGTGACAAAGGCAATATCCTCATATAAAAACCAGAAGGAAGATTTCTAAGAAAATACTTTGTGATATTTAATTTCTCTCACAGAGTTACACGAATCTTTTCATGGTTTAGTTTGGTAGCAGTGTTTTTCGGCCATCTGAGAAGGGTTATTTTGGAACACATTGAAGCCTACAGTGACAAAGGAAATAGCCTCAGATAAAAACTAGAAAGTAGTTTTCTGAGATAGTTCTTGGTGATGTGTGAGTTTATTTCACAGAGTTAAACGTTTCTTTTCATGGAGCAGCTTGCAAACACTGTTTTCATGTAATCTGCAATGGGATATTCCAGAGTGAATTGAGGCCTATGGTGAAAAAGGAAATATTCTCAGATAAAAACTAGAAGGAAACTTTCTGCAAAACAGTTTTGTGATGTTTGAATTCACCTTAGAGAACTACACTGTTCTTTTCATTGCACAATTTTATAACACTGTTTTCCTGGAATCTGCAATAGGATATTTGGTAGTGCATTGAAGCCTATGGTGACAAAGGAAATATCCTCAGACATGAACCAAAAGGAAGATTTGTGAGAAACTGCTTTGCAATGTGTGAATTCATCTCACAGTTTTACACCTTTCCTTCATGGAGCATTTTGCTAAAACTATTTTCCTGGAATCTGCAAAGTGATGTTCACGAGCACATTGAGGCAAAAAGTGAAAAAGGAAATATCCTCAGACAAAAACTAGAGAGAAGCTTTCTGAGAAATTGCTTTGTGATTTGTGAATTCATCTCACAGAGATACACAATTCTTTTCATGGAGCAGTTTGGTAGCACTGCTTTTGGGGAACCTGATAAGGAATATTTTGGATTTCACTTAAGCCTATGGTGAAAGAGGAAATAATCTCAGATAAAAACTGGAAAGAAGCTTTCTGAGAAACTGATTTGTGATGTGAGAATTCATCTCATATAGTTACTCTGTTATTATCATTGAATCATTTGCTTACATTGTTTTCTTGGAAACTGCAATCTGATATTTCGGAGTGATTTTAAGCTTATGGAGGCAAAGGAAATATCTTCATATAAAAACTATAAAGAAGCTTTCTGAGAAATTGATTTGTGATTTGTTAATACATCTCACAAGCTACACGATTTTTTTCATGTTTCAGGTTGGTAGCATTGTTTTTGGGGAATCTGAGGAAGGACATTTTGGATCGCATTGATGCCAATGGTGACAAAGGAAACATCCTCAGATTAAAAACTAGAAAGAAGCTTTCTGAGAAAGTTCTTTGTGATGTGTTTTTTCATGTCACAGATTTACACCTTTCCATTCATGGAGAAGTTTGCTAACACTGTTTTTGAGGAATCTGCAAAGGTACATTTGGGAATGCATTGAGGCCTATAGTGAAAAGAGAAATATCCTAAGGTAAAAACTAGAAAGAAGCTTTCTGAGAGCTACTTTGTGATGTGTGAATTTATCTCACAGCGATACAACTTTCTTTTCATTGAGCAGTTTGATAACACTTGTTTTGTGGAATCTGCAATAAGATATTTCGGAGTGCATTGAAACCTATGGTAACAAAGGAAATACCCTCAGATAAAACCAAAAGGAAGCTTTCTGAGACACTGATTTGTGAGTGAGAATTCATCTCACAGAATTACACTGTTCTTTTCATTGAGTAGTTTGCTCACCCTGTATTCTTGGAATTGGCAATGGGATATTTTGGAGCACATTGAAGCTTGTGTTGACAAAGGAAATATCCTCTGACAAAAACTGGAAAGAAGCTTTCTGAGAAACGGCTTTCTGATTTGTGAACTCATCACAGAGAGTTACATGATTATTTTCATGGAACAGTATAGTAGCATTATTTTTGGTATATCTGAGAAAGGGATACTTTTGATTGAATTGTAGCTTGTGGTGGGAAAGTAAATATTCTCAGATAAAACGTAGAAAGAATCTTTCTGAGAAAGTTTTTGTGATGTGTGAATTCATCTCACAGAGTTACATTGTTGTTTTCACTGAGCAGTTTGCTAACACTGTTTTTGTGGAATATGCATCAGGACATTTGAGAGGGCATTGAAGCCTATGGTGACACAGGAAATATCCTCAGATAAAAACCAAAAAGAATCTTTCTGTGAAATGCTGTGTGATGTGTGAATTCATCTCACAGAATTATAAGGTCCTTTTCATTCAGCAGTTTGCTAACACTGTTTTCTTGGAATCTGCAATGATGTATTTTGGAGTACATTGAAACCTATAGTGAAAAACTAAATATCCTCAGATAAAAACTAGAAGGAATCTTTCTGAGAAATTACTTTGTGATTTGTGAATTCATCTAACAGAGTTACACCATTATTTTCATGGAGCAGTGGGGTAGCATTCTTTTTTGGAAATCTGAGAGGGGATATCTTGGATTACATTGAAGTCTATGGTGACAAAGGAAATATCCTCAGATAAAAACTAGAAAAAAAGCTTTCTTAGAAACTTCCTTGTGATATGTGAATTCATATCACCGAGTTGCACCTTATTTTCCATGGAGCAGTTTGCTAACACTGCTTTCATGGAATCTACAAAGGGACATTTAGCAGCGCCTTGTGGCCAATATTAAAAAAGGAAATAACCTCAAATAAAAACTTGAAAGAAGCTTTCTGAGCAACTGCCTTGTGATATGTGAATTTATTTCACTGATTTTCACAATTCTTTTCATGGAGCAGTTTGGTAGCACTGTTTTTGGGGAATCTGAGAAGGGATATTTTGGATCACTTTGAAGCCTATGGTTACAAAAGAAACACACTCAGATAAAAACGTAAAAGAAGCTTTCTGAGAAACTGCCTTATGATGTGTGAATTCATCTCACAGAGTTACACCTTTATTTTCATGGAATCATTTGCTAACACTGTTTTTGTGGAAACTACAAAGTTATATTTGGGATCACATTGAGGCTTATGGTGAAAATCTAAATATCCTCAGATAAAAATTAGAAAGAAGCTTATACCATGCTCATGGATAGGCAGAATCAATATTGTGAAAATGGCCATACTGCCCAAGGTTATTTATAGATTCAATGCCATCCCCATCAAGCTACCAATGAGTTTCTTCACCGAATTGGAAAAAACTGCTTTAAAGTTCATATGGAACCAAAAAAGAGCCCGTATTGCCAAGACAATCCTAAGTCAAAAGGACAAAGCCGGAGGCGTCACGCTACCTGACTTCAAACTATACTACAAGGCTACAGTAACCAAAACAGCATGGTACTGGTACCAAAACAGAGATATAGACCAATGGAACAGAACGGAGCCTTCAGAAATAATGCCACACATCTACAACCATCTGATATTTGACAAACCTGAGAAAAACAAGAAATGGGGAAAGGATTCCCTATTTAATAAATGGTGCTGGGAAAATTGGCTAACCATAAGTAGAAAGCTGAAACTGGATCCTTTCCTTACTCCTTATACGAAGATTAATTCAAGATGGATTAGAGACTTAAATGTTAGACCTAATACCATAAAAACCCTAGAAGAAAATCTAGGTAGTACCATTCAGGACATAGGCA
>NW_022294859.1:0-3667 GCF_002776525.5 Piliocolobus tephrosceles | reverse complement strand
AATACAGAACAAAATGGAGTCTCTTATGTCTACTTCCTTCTATATAGACACAGTAACAGACTGATCTCTCTTTCTTTTCCCCACAACTTGGATCTCAGTATCTCTCATGTACCTTGGGTGGAATATTTTGCTGAAGATCTTTCTGTCAATCATTTACAATCATGTGCTACAAAGCGAAGGTTGGGTCATCAATAGACCACATATATGATGGTGGTTCTATAAGAGTATAATGGAGCTATCCCTATACAGGTATACCATTTTTATCCTTTTTTATTTTATTATTATTATTGTTATTATTATTATTGAGATGGAGTCTCATTCTGTTGCCCAGGCTGGAGTGCAGTGGCACGATCTCAGCTCACTGCAACCTCCACCTCCCGGGTTCAAATGATTCTCCTACCTCAGCCTTCTGAGTAGCTGGGATTATAGGCACGCACCACCACACTCAGCTAATTTTTGTATTTTTCGTAGAGACTGGTTTTTGCCATGTTGGCCAGGCTGGTCTCAAACTTCTGACCTCAGGTGATCCACCCACCTCAGTGTCCCAAAGTGCCGGGATTACAGGCGTGAGCCACTGCACCCGGCCCCCATTTTTATCTTTTATACAGTATTTTAACTATACCTTTTCCAGGTTTACATACACAAATACTTGCCATAGTGTGACAGTTGCCTTTAGTATTCAGTACAGTAACATACAGTACAGGTTTGTAACCTAGGAGTTGTAGGCCATACCATGTAGCCTAGGTGTGCTGTTGGCTATACCACCTAGGTTTGTGTAGGTATACGCCATGATGTTAGCACAATGGTGAAATCACCCACTGACACATTTCTCAAGCTCCTCACATGGCACAAACGCATGACTGCATATGAAAGCTCTTAAGTAGGGATTAAGTTTCTAAATCTCAAAACAGTCATTTACTACATATGGAATGTTTTTTTATTAAAAAAAAGGAGCAAAAATATCATTTCAGTGGGAACTTAACTTGAGGCTACAGTGTTTTATTTAACTTTCACCCCAAAGTTGCAAAGTGTTTTGAAGGTTTTCCCTGTAAAATAATGATTTTAATTCAATTTAAATAAAACCCACCAAGGAAGCTTCAAGCTTTAAGAAGTCTAGCTTCCTGTGAAATATTAGAGGAAGTCAGCACTGATTTCAGGAATCGGATTATAACAATAGATCCATCCCTAAATGACACGAATCTTGGAATCTCTTCAATTTTAGTTTATTTATTTTGAGACAGAGTTTCTCTCCTGTTGCCCAGGCTGGAATGCAATGTTGCGATCTCGGCTCACTGCAACCCCTGCCTCCCAGGTTCAAGTGATTGTCCTGCTTCAGCCTCCTGAGTAGCTGAGATTACAGGCACTACCACACCTGGCTAATTTTGTATTTTTAGTACAGATGGAGTTTTACCATGTTAGTCAGTCTGGTCTCGAACTTCTGACCCCAGTGATCCACTCACCTCGGCCTCCCAGAGTTCTGGGATTATGGGTGTGAGCCACTGTGCACGGCCCTCCTTCCATTTTAAAACCATCACTATGCACCCTATGCCTATGCTAGGCACTGGAATAAGATGAAACATCTTGGAGTTTCCATGCTGGTCATTGTGCCAGACAGTAATAAAATAGGTAAGAATGGCTGTGGGGGAAGTCAGCTGGGTTCTAGTTACAGTCGCATTTCAGGAAATTATCTAACATGTTGACTTTAACAACCTAAGCCTCTTCTCCATGTGTGCACACAGGGTAAATCTCTGAAGGGTGGCGCTGTAACTTCTAGGGTAATGGCTGTGTTGAGTCAAGGCAAGATGACAGTTCAGCCTAAATGACTGTAATGTGCGTGGTGCCTGCCACCCTAATTGGCGCCCATTTTGCATCTCAGTTGCTTTCCCTGGAAGAGTATTCTCAAATTTCACCTTGAAGGAGGAAGAATTCAGGCTACCACAACTGGACTAGCACTTCTGAATGTCCAGAGGCGAGGTCCTGTGACTTCCTTGGGAAGCTCTGCCGCACCCCCACCCCACCCCACCCCACCCCACCACACCCCACCCCACCCCACCACACCACCACAGGCTGCTGGAGTCCTGGGACCACCTGGGTCTATGGACCAAATCCTTCCTCACTAAGGGGAGGGGAGGGGTGTTCCAGCCGGGTGGGGTGGGAAGGCTGCTTGGGTGGGATTGTGACATGAGTGCCCTGGTGACATGGAACAGATCTGTGGCATAAATAAAGGTGTCATAAACGCAGGGTGGGGCGCACGCTTATAAGGGTCAGGAGCCTCTCAGGGCTGCCAGAATGGCTCCCTCTCAGTGCGTAGCGCCAGCCTGTATCATGTCCCAGCTGCGTTTCTGGGGCCCATGGCCCCTCCTCATGTGGCAACTATTGTGTCTACTAGTCAAGGAGGCTCAGCCTCTGGAGTGGGTGAAGGACCCGCTCCAGCTGACCTCTAACCCCCTGGGGCCGCCTGAGCCCCGGTCTTCCCGCGCCTCCCATCTCCCATGGGAATCTCCCCATGCGCCCACTCCCCCGGCAGACCCGGGGGACTTTGATTACCTGGGGCCCTCTGCGTCCTTGCAGATGTCAACCCCACCCTGGGAATCGACTGAAAATTTGGTTCCATTCCTGGACACGGATTCATCTGAAGAGTTGCCCCTGGGGCCAGAGCAGTTCTTGGCTGCACATCAGGATTTAAATGACAAGTTGACTCCGCAAGAAAGGCTCCCAGAGGTGGTCCCACTGCTGTACGGGGATCAGAACCAGACCCCAGTTCAGCTTCCTCGCCTCAAAAGTAAGGTTCCAACTGCAGATCTAGATCAGGCTGCAGGTCATCAGGCAGATGAAATACTTGTTCCGCTAAACAGTAAGATTTCAAAACCAACCACATTTATTGTTTCGCCCGAGAACCTGAAGAAAGATCTAGCTCAGCGTTGGAGCCTTGCTGAGATTGTTGAAATTCCACACCGATTATCCAAACCTCAGCGTCAGAAACAGACTTTGCGGGATGAATATTCGAGTATGGACACACTGTATTCCGGCAGCCTGCCTCCAGAACTCCGGGTGAACTCAGATGAGCCTCCAGGGCCCCCTGAGCAAGTTGGGCTTTCTCAATTCCATCTGGAGCCTGAAACTCAAAATCCAGAGATGCTTGAAGACATCCAGTCCTCTTCACTCTGGCAAGAAGCCCCAGCGCAGCTTCCACAGCTCCCTGAGGAGGAAGAACCTTCTTCAACCCAGCAGGAGGCCCCAGCTCTGCCTCCAGCATCCTCTATGGAGAGTCTAACTCTACCGAATCGTGAGGCGACAGTTCAGCCTCCAGGTGAGGATCATTATAACTTGCCCACCATTACAGTTAAACCTGCAGATGTGGAGGTTACCATAACTTCCAAGCCTATCAATGAGACAGAATCTTCCCAAGCCCAGCAGGAGGCCCCAATTCAATTTCCAGAGGAGGCGGAACCTTCTGCAACCCAACAGGAGGCCCCAACTGAGCTTTCAGGTCCTCCTATAGAGCATGAACTTTCCATCAGTGAGCAGGAGCAGCCAGCTCTGCCTTCTGAGTCTTCTGAGGTTGAATCTTCTCAGACCCAGCAGGAGACCCCAGCTCAGCCTCCAGAAGAGATGGAACATTCTGCTATCCAAGAGGAGGCCCTACCTGAGCCTCCAGGTCCTCCTG
>NW_022294858.1:0-1534 GCF_002776525.5 Piliocolobus tephrosceles | reverse complement strand
ATATTAGTAGAGGCAGAGGTAATACTCTAACTCATTCTTTGAGGCTTACATCATACTAATACCAAAATCAGATAAAAGTTTTCCAAAAAAGTAAAATCACAGACCAATAACTCTCATAAACACAGATGCAAAAATCCTCAGCAAATTCTTAGCAAGTTGAATCCAACAATGTATAAAAAGTATTACATACCAAGACCAAAAGGGGCATCCCACGTATGCAAGACTCCTTCAGCATTCAAAAATCAATTAGCAGAATCCACCGTCAGAATACACTAAAAAAGAAAAACAACATGATCACATCAATAGATGCAGACAAAGCCTTTGACAAACTCCAACAACTATTTGTGTTAAAAAAAAAAAAAAAAAAAAAAAACTTAGTGAACTATGAATGAGGGGGACTTCCTCCAATTGATAAGGTATACCTACAGAAAACTCACAGCTCACACCACACTAAAGGGTGAGAAACTAGAAGCATTTCCACTAAGATGAGAAACAAGACAAGTATGAGTCCTCTCTCTACTCTTTTTCAATATTGTACTAGCAGTACTGGCTAACATAATAAGAGAAAAAAAATAAAGCACATTGATTGGGAAGAAAGAAATAAAACTGACTTGATTGTAGATGAATCTAAACAATGTCAAAAATCTGAAAGAATCAGCCAAAATCTCCTGGAACTAATATACTTCATAGAAACTTCATAGAAAGGTTAAAATATGAAAATCAACTTCTTTCCTATATACCAGCAATGAACAAGTGGAATTAAAAATTGAAAACACAATACTATTTATATTAACATTAAAAAATGAAATAGTTATAATAAAATATGTATAAGATCTATATGAGGAAAACTATAAAATTCTGATCAAAGAAATCAAAGAATAACTAAATAAATGAAGAGATATTTCATGTTCACGGATAGGAAGATTCAATGTTGTCAAGTTCAGTTTTTCCAAAATTGAGCAATAAATTCAATTAAATTTTAATTAAAACCCTAGCAAGTTATTTTGTGTATAACAAACTGATTCCAAAATTTGTATGTAGAGGCAAAGAGCCCAGAATAGTCGATCCATATTGAAAGTATATAGAATTGAAGGAATGAAAATCTGTACTTCAAGATTTACTATGAAACTCAGTAATCAAGAGATTGTAATAGTGGTGAAAAATTAGCTAAATAGATTAATGGAACAGAAAAAAGAGCCAAGAAATAGATCCACATAAACATAATCCACTGTTCTTTTTAATTTTATTTTAAAAAATTCATTTTAAGCTCCAGGGTGCATGTTCAGGATGTGCAGTCTCCTTACATAGGTAAACATGTGCCATGGTGGTTTGCTGCACCTTTCAACCCATCACCTCAGTATAAGGCCAGCATGCATTAGCTATTTTTTCCTAATGCTCTCCCTCCCACCACTGGTAAGTCTCAGTGTGTGATGTTCCCCTCCATATGTCCATGTGTTCTCGCTGTTCAGCTCTCACTTACAAGTGAGAATATGCAGTGTTTGGTATTCTATTCCTGCATTAGTTTGCTGAGGAT
>NW_022294857.1:0-8692 GCF_002776525.5 Piliocolobus tephrosceles | reverse complement strand
AGATTTGCATACTTAACATTCAATGTGTTAATGAAATCATTTGCATTCTTCAATGAGAGTACAGGCTTACGGTCAGCTTGCCTTTAGTCTTAGAGACTCTACTTATTTCCAAATAGACATAGGTTTCTACCTTTTCTCTTGAACTCCTACAGCAAGTTTGTTTCACACATATAATCCAGTGAGGTTCCATTCTCTCCTTTTGCATTTTATCATGAGATCCCTGAAGATCCTAAACATTCATTTTATTTGCACGTATTAGGTTCATTTTTTTGCATCAAGTTCTTGATAAACATATTACGTCGTGTATCCACTGTCACAGTGTCATATAAAATTAGCATCACTGTCCTGTGCTGTACCTGTTCAATCCCTTCCCGTGTCATTCATGACAGGCACTACCATGTTTATCATCTCAATAGCTTGGCATTTTCCAGAATGTCATTTAATGGTAACATGCCTTTTCAGATTGGCTTTTTTCTATAGTTGGAGATCTCTGAGTTGTCTCCTTCTCTCTAATTGGCTCCCTTGGTCTTCCAGCAACTGTGTAACCAAATCTCTGTACTAAATTATCTGTAATATGCTTAAAATGCTTGCTATTTTCCCGAGTAGGACCATGAACACCAGTGTAGTGTTAATTGTATTTAGACTTTAATTTATCATTACATCAAAATATATAGAGAATCAATCACTTTGCAGAAAATGCAAGCAGCAGACCTCTCCTTTACTTGTTTCCTCTATCCCATTCCCTTTTTAATTGAGGAGTACTATGAACATTTTTGTGTCTCCTTCAGGGTAGTTCTTTATATATGTGGACATACACATGCACAAACATAACTTTGAAACTCGTTTGTGTTTATTTAAAAATATCTCTGCCAGTTCACATAGATCTGTCTAATTTTTTAAACTGCTAACTTGTGACATAATATAGATGTTCTGTAATTATACATCACTTTATAGGTTGATGTCTAGGATATAAATTCTCATCAGATATTGCTATGTGTTATAGTACACCCTTACAAATGTGTAAGTACCTTAAACTTTTCAATGTTTGCCAAAATGTTCAATGGTAACAATCTCATTTTAATTGCACTTAAATACTAGAAATTAAGAATTTTTTTTGTAAAATTGTGTTCATTTATTTTACTTATAATATTTCTAGTTCATATTGTTGTTTCTTTGTTTTAATATTACTTGATATATATAATGTTGTTGTCATTCATAAATAGGTTAGTCACATTAGCTTTTTTTTTTTTTTTGACAAGAATCTCGCTCTATTGCCAAGGCTGGAATGTACTGGTGCAATCTCTGCTCACTGCCACCTCTGCCTCCCAGGTTCAAGCAATTACCTTGCCTCAGCCTCCCGAGTAGCTGGGATTACAGGCATGCGCCACCATGCCTGGCAAATGTTTGCATTTTTAGCAGCGATGGGGTTTCACCATGTTGGCTTGGCTGGTCTCGAACTCCTGACCTCAGGTGATTCACCTGCTTTGGGCTCCCAAAGTACTGGGATTACAGGTGTGAACTATCATGCCCAGTCCACTTTAGTGTTTATATAACATTTTCTTAAATACTATTTTTTGAGTATATGATCATATAATTTTTTAAACAACAATTTTCTACCTTCTAAAATTAACCATCTTAATAATTTATCTAGTTTTATTCACAAAGATCTCTAGTAAATGATTTATACTTTCAAAGACAGCAGTCAGGCTTTTCCAGTTGTAGAATTCAGTGCAAATTTTCTAACATATCAGCATTATAATGGTTGCTGGAGATTACTTTTTAAAAATTACCATGTATTCCTTAATGCTGGCATTTTCTTTTGAGTCTAACAACTTTTTTTTATCTAATCTCAGAAATGTGTGATGTTATAAAAATATTTTATGTGAAAAAATTATTTAATTTCCCTATGCCATGAATTTCATTAATAAAGTCCTGAATATTACAATGTTTTACACTTCCTTGTAAACCATGTTTAGTGTGTTATTTTTTCAACTATATTATTCATGTGCTTGGCTGATAGTTTTTCTTTCTCTTCATCTTTCTCTTTCTTTTCCCTACTGCATCTGCTTCCCTTTTCTCTTTCCCTCTCATTCTGTCAACTATGTTAGGTTTTTATGTCACAATCACTCTATAAAATATCCTTTTAGAATACTACAGGATGCTAGCCAGCTTTTCCTGGGCTTTAGAACAAGTTATATAAACAGTGCTTAACCATCCCTTGAAGTATGATAGGATTTACATCCTAACTATGGAACTGGTGCTTTCGTTATGGGTTGCATTAGTTTACCATTGCTGCTTTAATGAATTGTGATAACTTGATGGCTTGAAATAACTTTGTGTTAAAATCAAGAGTTGCATTTCTCTTGTAGCTTCTAGAGGAGTGTATTAGTTCATTCTCATGCTGCTTATAAAGACATATCGGCGATGAGGGAATTTGTAAAGGTAAGAGGTTTAATTGACTCACAGTACCACAGGGTTGGGGAGGTCTCTGCAACCTTACAATCATGGTAGAAGGGGAAACAAACACACCCTTTTTCACATGGCAGCAGTAAGGAGAAGTGCAGAACGAAGGTAGGGGGAAAGCCTCTTATAAAACCATCAGAAATCATAAAAACTCATTCACTATCATGAGAACAGTATGGAGGTAACTGCCTCCATGATTCAATGGCCTCTCACTGTGTCCCTCCCACAATATGTGCGGAAGATGGGAATTACAATTCAGGATGAGGTTTGGGTGGGGGCACAGCCAAAACACATCAGGAAACATCAGTTTCCTTATATTCCCCAACTCTTCGGGCTGCCTGCATTTCCCCTTCGTGGCACTCTTCCTTCCTCAAGGCAAGAATAGTTTGTATAATTTTCTCATCGTCATTCTAACCATTCTAGCCTTCACTCTAGCCATCAACTTTTGTTCCTCCTCCTTCCACATTTAAAGACTTACAATTATATTGGTCCCACTTGGATAGTTCATTAGAGTCTTTCTATTTTAATAGTCATCTGATTAGAAACCTTATTTCTATCTGGTACTATAACTTGTCTTTGACATGTGATGTAACATATTCACAGGCTCCAGGGAGTAGGAGGTGAACGTCTTTGGTATGCAATTTTTCTGCCTATCCCAACAGCATTTGACCACCTTTAAAGTTTATTCTTTGTTTTTTCTTTATTACTTCTTTTAAATCAGTATTGTTAAATAACATTTCATCAGGGTATCATATGTTAAGTTTAGAGTTTCAAATACATGATGTAAATTTGTACATTCTTTTAATTATTTGATCACATACGTATCAAAAAATATGACTATCTATTTTTATGTTTTGCTGTTGTTTATTTCATCGTTTTGTTTTTCAACAGAAATAAGCACTTTTCTGCATTTTAGTAATATTGCTTTTTTACAAATAACCAGCTTTCACTTATGTCAATAATTATTTTGGTAGTCTCTTTTTAAAAAAAGACATTTATTTGGGTTTTAAATATCAATCATGTTGTTATATCTTGTGCTTATGTGGTTCTTCCTTTTTCCTCTTTCTTGTGTGATAATTGGATTTTAGTCTTTATTTTGTAACAAGTTAATTTAACACTAAATTTCCTCTGAGTAATTCATCAGCCATATCCCAAAGTTTTTGTTGTGTCATGCTTTCATTATCATTCATTTTTAAGTTATTGCCTACATTCCCTGGCAGTTAATAAGGAAATAAATAAATTATAATAAATAATAAGTTATTTGTTGTTATTTTATCCTTAAATCTTCAACGTATTCAGATCAGTTTTTTTTAAATAAAATATCCTAGTGAACACAGTTTTTTTTTACAACTGACCTGTTACACTGTCATTGAAAGTATGATGACCAAATATAAGTTATTATATATATATATATATAATTTATTAATGACATGGTTTGTCTTTGTCCCCACCCAAACTTCATCTTGAATTGTAACTCCCACAATTCCCATGTGGGAGATAATTGAATTATGGGGGTGGATGTTTCCTGCACTGTTCTTATTGTAGTGAATGAGTCTCATGAGATCACATAGTTTTAAAAAGAGTTTTTCTGCTCATTCTCTGATTTTTCCTTTTGCCATCCATGTAAGATGTGACTTGCTCCTCCTTGCCTTCCACCATGATTGTGAGCCCCCCCACCAGCCATGAAGAACTGTAAGTCCATTAAACTGCTTTATTTTCTAAGTTGCCCAATCTCAGATCTGTCTTTTTCAGCAGCATGAAAACAGACTAATACAGGAAATTGGTACTGGGAGTGGGTTGCTGTTGAAAAGACACCTGAAAATGTGGAAGCACCTTTAGAATTGGGGAACAGGCAGAGGTTGGAAGGGTTTGGAGGACTCAGAAGAAGACAGGAAAATGTGGGAAAGTTTGGAACTTCCTAGAGACTTGTTAAATGGCTTTGTCCAAAATGCTGATAGTGACATGGACAATAAAGTCCAAGCTGAGGTGGTCTCAGGTGGAGATGAGGAACTTATTTGGAACTGGAAAGACATTTGCTCTTGTTATGTTTTAGCAAAGAGACTGGCAGCATTTGGCCCCTGCCCTAGAGTCTGGTGGAACTTTGAACTTGAGAGAGTTGATTTAGAGTATCTGACGGAAGAAATTTCTAAGCAGCAAAGCATTAAAGAAGCGACTTGGGTGCTGTTAAAAGCATTCACTTTTATAAGGGAAGCAGAGCATAAAAGTTCAAAAAATTTGTCACCTGACAATGAAATAGAAAAGAAAATCCCATTTTCTGAGGAGAAATTCAAGCTGACTGATGAAATTTGCATAAGTAACAATGAGCCAAATATTAATCCCCAAGACAATGGGGAAGGACATGTGAGAGACCTTTGTGGCAACCCCTCCCATCACAGACCTGGAAGTTTAGGAGGAAAAAATTGTTTCCTTGGCTGGGCCCAGGGTCCCTCTGCTGTGTGCAGTCTAGGGATAAGACACCCTGCATCCCAGCTGTTCCAGCCATGACTAAAAGAGGCCAAGGTACAGCTCAGGCTGTGGTTTCACAGGGGTAAAGCCCCAAGACTTGGCAGGTTCCATGTGGTGTTGAGGCTGCAGGTGCACAGAAGTCAATAATTGACATTTGGGAACCTCCACCTAGATTTCAGAGGATGTATGGAAATGCCTGAATGCCCAGGCAACAGTTTTCTGTGGGTGCAGTACTCTCATGGAGAACCTCCACTGGGGCAGTGTAGTAGGGAAATATGGGGTCAGAGTCCTCACACAGAGTCCCCCCTGGGGCACTGACTGGTGGAGCTGCGAGATGAGGGCCACCATTCTCCACACCCCAGAATGGTAGAACCACCGACAGCTTGCACTGTGCTCCTGGAAAAGCCACAGACACCCAATGCTAGCCCATGAAAGCAGCTAGGTAGGAGGCTGTATCCTGCAAAGCCATGAGGGCAGATCTGCCCAAGACCATGGGAACCCAACTCTTGCATCAGTGTTACCTAGATATGAGACATGGAGTCAAAGGAGATAATTTTAGAGCTTTGAGATTTGACTGTCCCACTGGATTTCAGACTTGCATGGGGCCTGTAGCCCTTTTGTTTTGGAAAATTTCTCCCATTTGGAAGGGCTATATTTACTGTATGCCTGTACCTGCATTGTATCTAGGAAGTAATTAACTTGCTTTTGATTTTACAGGCTCACAGGTGGAAGGGACTTGTCTTGTCTCAGATGAGATGTGGGACTGTGGACTTTTGAGTTAATGCTTAAATGGGTTAAGACTTTGGAGGACTATTAGGAAAGCGTGATTGGTTTTGAAACGTCAGGACGTGAGATTTGGGAGGCGGTGGAGTGAATGATATGGTTTGGCTGTGTCCCCACCCAAATCTCATTTTGAATTGTGACTTCCACAATTCCCACGTGTCATGGGAGGAATCTGGTGGGAGATTATTGAAATATGAGAGCAGATATTTCCTGTGCTGTTCTTGTGAGAGTTAATGAGTCTCATGAGCTCTGATGGTTTTAAAAACGGGAGTTCCCCTGCACATTCTTTTTGCCTGCTGCCATCCATGTAAGATATGACTTGCTCCTCCTCCCTTCTGCCATGATTGTGAGGCCTCCCCAGCTTTGTGGGACTGTTAGTCCATTAAATCACTTTCTTTTGTAAATTGACCAGTCTCAGGTATGTCTTTAACAACAGCATGAAAACAAACTAATACACTAAGCTTTTTGGTTTGATATAATACATCAGTCCTCTTTATTATGCATTTATGATAATTAGAAGATGTTTTGAATTCCTTTTAACAATCACAAAATTGTGGAATAATAGCCAGACACAGGAATTAAGAATATTGACTAAGATATAAATACAGAAAATAAACCATGCTGCCCATCCTATCTATCAGTATATCCATTTTGCTTTATTTTCATTGTAGATTTACTATTTGGCCATTTTTAGCTATTTCTACTGATGCAAGTTGGTCCAAGCCACCATAATGTTTTACATGAATTATTGCTATAGACTTCCAATCTGTTCCTGTCATTCCACACTTACTTACAGTTAATTTTATTTTTCCCACCAAATTACCCAGTCCTGCAATTTTATGTAAACCAGATCGTGTCATTGTTCTACTCAAAATCTCCTGTTAGCTCTAACTCTTACTCCTCCTGTGAGCATTACTCACAATGTCTTATTGTTAGTGAAGCCTTCCCTAATAAACCCAAGTGAAACTGCAATCTGCTCACCCACCCAGGCTGACTTTCCTCTTTCTCTTCAAATACTTACTAACTTGTCATATGTGGTGTATTTAATTTACTTTTTCAATTGTCTGTCTTTCGTTATAAAAATGAGAAGGTAAAATCTTTAGATCTGGACTTTTCTTTTTTACTGTCACAATCTAGAACACTCAAAAGAGTAACTGTCACACAGTGAGTACTCAAAAACATTTGTTGAATAAATGGCTAAACTACTTTTATTGTGTCATTCAAATCCTCTGCCTTATTTGTTATTTTATTCTTTTGCTGATTTCTGAAAATTCTGTGTTAAATGCTGCCATTGTGTTTCTAGAATTGGCAATGCCTCACTTTCTGCTTCTGCTTTATATATGTGGTAGCTTTTGTCTTACATGATTAAAGTTTAATGATTTATATTTTCTTATATTACCTTTTATTAATGCAGCATTTATGATGGAATTAAAGTCTGTTTGGAGTTGCATCAACATTTTAACATTAGCTTTCTTTCATCAGCACTTGCTGGCATATATATCATTTCTCCTATTTTTTTATCTTTAAAATTTTATCTTAGGTGAGTCTCTTAAAAATAAAATAAGGCTATATGTTGTTGTTTTGTCTTTTATATCTTTTCTTTAATAGTGTGATCATCAGTGAATTTTATTAAGAAAATTTAAATTTTCAATATGTAACTGATTTGTAATGGTTAATTTCTCAAGTACATATCTTTTTATAACATATTTTTTATGAATCACCAAGATAAACCAGTTATTACTTCATCCTCTTACCCTTCACCCCATTTTCCTTCTAATAATAGATAAACTAGCATGCTGTCATTTCCTCCTGGCCCCCAATCTCCCATGTTGAGTTCATCTGGGGTTGTTTTATTGCAGTTAATAATAATTTGTTTTTAATTTATGTATAAATATTTATATTTTATCATTACATGATTATATTGCATACATATAAAGATGTATGTTATGAATATATTATTTTTACTTCCAAATTATTAAACATATATTTTAGTGGCTTCTATAATCTTACTATGTTTAAAATATTATATTTTATGACATTATTTTCTTTGGCTGTGGTATATGCTTTCAGTGCTAATTCTTTCAGAGAGAGCCGATGGGTTTTAGATTTCTTATATTAAATTTCTTACTCTTTACAAGTTCTGAACTTTCATTATATCTTTAAAATTAACTGTTGCTATGTTCTGTTCACATTTCACATCATGGATTGACTGGTTTCAAAATAATTTTCCTTAAATCTCTGTGAATATTGCAGCATCATCTTTCAACATGTAATTTTGTTAATGAAATGTCAACATAGTTTTCCTTCTTTTGTTTTCTAGATATGGTCTTGCTCTGAAAGTTTTTAGTATTTTCATGTCCTGTTACAAAGCGTGAAGCTTTGGATTCAAATCCTTGCTATACTACTTACCTAGTACTTACTAGTACCTCTATTAAAAATATATTAGCCCTCTTAGATTAATCCTTGATATCTTCTAACTTTTTAGCACATTTTTAAAAATTGCTATCTGTAATTCCCTTGTCTTGGTATTTTAATTTTCTGTTTGAGTTTTATTTATTTGATTTCATTTTCAGCCTTATGTCGATTATTTTTAATTTAGGTAATGTTTATCAATTTGTTTATAATTCTTTCTGATTGCTTTATTTTCTTAATCCTTATAGTTGTTTTCTGGTTTCCATCATCTCTCAAATTTCTCATAACTAGCATATATATTTTATTAAACTCTCCTTTATTCCCTGGATTTCCTTTTAGCATCTTTTCCAGGCACCTTGACTGATTTCTTTATTTTTTTCTTTAATATTCTTTGTTTTCTTCAAGTAGCTTATGATTCTTCGTGATTGATTTGAGTTTATGAGTTTAAGTAGAAGGGATATGAGTTTAAGTAGAAGGGATAATCAAACACTATGTGTAAAAAGTTAAGAACTGTTTTGTTAAGTTCACTCAAGGTCTATTAGTGTGAGGCTTGCAGCAAACTTTAGGA
>NW_022294856.1:0-7331 GCF_002776525.5 Piliocolobus tephrosceles | reverse complement strand
GTTCAACCATTATGGAAAACAGTATGGCGATTCCTCAAGGATCTAGATCTAGATGTACCATATGACCCAGCCATCCTACTACTGGGTATATACCCAAAGGATTATAAATCATGCTGCTGTAAAGACACATGCACACGTATGTTTATTGCGGCACTATTCACAATAGCAAAGTCTTGGAATCAACCCAAATGTCCATCTGTGACAGGCTGGATTAAGAAAATGTGGCACATATACACCATGGAATATTATGCAGCCATAAAAAAGGATGAGTTTGCATCCTTTGTAGGGACATGGATGCAGCTGGAAACCATCATTCTTAGCAAACTATCACAAGAACAGAAAACCAAACACCGCATGTTCTCACTCATAGGTGGGAACTGAACAATGACATCACTTGGACTCGGGAAGGGGAACATCACACACCGGGGCCTATCATGGGGAGGGTGGAGAGGGGAGAGATTGCATTGGGAGTTATACCTGATATAAATGATGAATTGATGGGTGCTGACGAGTTGATGGGTGCAGCACACCAACATGGCACAAGTATACATATGTAACAAACCTGCACGTTATGCACATGTACCCTAGAACTTAAAGTATAATAATAAAAAAAAAAAAAAAAGAAAAGAAAGAATTCCCCTCCCTGAGCACTTCTATTCCAGAAACCACTTATTTTGAAAAGCCTTCAAATTCTCAGTTAGTTATAATTATCTAGCCAAGGGCAGAAGTGGGGTGAGAGGGGGGCAGAGGGAATGTATAGAGGGCTGGCCAGTTTATTGCACCTGTTTTTATACTCTTTCCTCCCAAAGCGTGTTTCAGAGATTCTCTGATGTTACCTTTCCTCTCCCTGACAATGGGCTGGAACTGTAGTTTTTCCACTCCGTAGTGACAGCAGATAAAATAATGGAAGAGAGCCCGGGCATGGTGGCTCAAGCCTGTACTCCCAACACTTTGGGAGGCCAAGGCAGGTGGATCACCTAAGGCCAGGAGTTCAAGACCAGCCTGGCCAACGTAGTGAAACCCTGTCTCCCCTAAAAATACAAGAAGTAGCTGGGCTGGTGGCAGGCGCCTGTAATCCCAGCTACTCGGCAGGCTGAGGTAGGAGAATTGCTTGAACCCGGGAGGCGGAGTTTGCAGTGAGCGAGATCATGCGACTGCACTCCAGCCTGGGCGACAGAGCGAGACCCCATCTGAAAAAAAAAAAGAAAAAATAGGAGGAGAGAAAAGTCCACCACTAACACATGCTCCCCACCTGCCTCCCTTTCTTCCTCCTGTCCTGACTCCCCACTTCTGCCACATGCACCGCAACGAAGACTCAGCAACTTCTCTCTCCGAGGTGATTTACTCTGGTTCTTTGTTAGGTTCTAGGATCTATCAGCCTCCCCTCTCCTGTGGCATCTACCTCTTTGGGCATGTGGGAAGGAGCCAGCAGCCTTTATTAGCTCTTGCCTTTAATATTTGTATGATTTAAAGATACCAGTGTCCTGGACAGCCCCCCGGAAAAATCAACTCTGTCACAATACATGCATCTTCCACAGTTGCTATTCAATAGTTGAGGATCTCACAAATAAGCTTGGGTTGCTTAAAGCGTCAATAAAACCATCCGAAGAGAATCGCTATATAAAGGGGTCATTAAAACAGAGGTTAGATCCCACCACTAAGTGACGTTAAGGCAGATAGCCTGGTGAAGCATTTGAAAAATCAGAAAAATTCTCAAGTGGAAACTAAACATTAACCAAGTATTGCTAGTGAGCTTTAATATCTCCAACAAACAGGCAAGCCTGCCTCACATCATCTGTAGAAGGAAAAACACAGCAAAGGCAAATGTTCTGGCAGCCCAGAGTTTCAAGGACGAATGAAGTACAGTGACTGACATGCCTTAGTGAAGCTTGTATATGTGTGTGCATGCCAGAGCCAAAGAGAGAAAACATATATCTTTCCTCAATTCCCTTTTAGAAAAATGAAACTGCTGCATTAGCAAGGTCATTTGAAAAAGATTATTACCTATTCTTTTTTTTTTTCTTTATTTTTGAGACCAAATCTCACTGTGTTGCCCAGGCTGGAGTGCAGTGGCGCAGTCTCAGCTCACTGCAACCTCCAAGCGATTCTCCTGCCTCAGCCTCCCAAGTAGTTGGGATTGCAGGAGTGCGCCACCACGCCTGGCTAATTTTTGTATTTTTAGTAGAGACAGGGTTTCACTGTGTTGGCCATGCTGGTCTGAAACTCCTGACCTCAAATGATCTGCCCTCCTTGGCCTCCCAAAGTGCAGGCATTACCACGCCCGGCCTGTTACCTATTCTTTTAAGAAGGTTGTCCCAAATAGTTTTCTTTGAGAGCTACTCTTTGCTTATTTAAGGCTGGTTCGTTTGTTTTTACCTTCTTCTCCTTGAGCTGTGAAATCAAAAGACAAGTGGAATGGAGAAAACCAACGCAAGGTAACTCAGCCAACACTGACAGCTGTCAGTCACTGGAGTTCTTGAAAGAGGAAGCACTTGTTTTCCATTGCACTGGAAAAAAAGGTTATATAAGCACGCTTGATGGCAAGGTTCTGCTACATTACTAAAAAAGGAAATGTTGCCCAGGCGTGGTGGCTCAGGCCTGTAATCCCAGCACTTTGGGAGGCCAAGTTGGGCAGATTGCCTGAGGTCAGGAGTTCCAGACCAGCCTGGGCAACATGACGAAACACTGTCTCTACCAAAAATACAAAAAATTAGCTTGGCATGGTGGTGGGTGCCTGTAATCGCAGCTACTCAGGAGGCTGAGGCAAGAGAAATGCTTGAGCCCAGGAGGCAGAGGTTGCAGTGAGCCGAGATCCGCCACTGCAGTCCAGCCTGGGTGACAGAGTAAGACTGTCTCAAAAAAAAAAAAAAAAAAAAAAGAGAGAAATGCTTTATTTCTTTTCTTTGCTTTATTTCAAGATTGTCTTAAGAATAGTGAGATCACTTGAAAAGAAAATGAACAAAAAAAGTCTATAATTGTTTGAAAATAAAATAATTTAGAAATGTTTATTTAGTTACTGATATTAAGGATAATAACGGAATTCATTAGCAATCAGTTGCCCTGAAAATAAACATGATTCTAAAATCGCCAGAAAAGAGCAAATACTCTCAGTTTTCATTTTAGTAAAATTAGACTACCATTTGGATAAATAAAAAATTGTTCTATGAAAAATACAGTGAGGTTCTAAGTGCTTCTGAGTGTAATTTCTATGCACATTCATTCACATCGTGTTTATCAAGCAGACACAGATGATTTATGTGCATACTTAAGGGTTTTCTAATATATAGGGTAAAAACTCCATTTAAAAGAATGTGTCTTTTTTAACAATATTTTATTGTTTAGTATAGCATATTTGATATTATAACATACAGAAAATTTTACACATACAGAAAAATTGAAAGAATTTTAGAGCAAACACTGAATACATACCAAGATTCTACCATTAACATTATGCTATACTCACTTTATCACATAGGTATCCACCCCACTAACCATGTAGAAATGACCATCCTTGCAGAAGCCCCCTTATGCCTTTCTCCGCCAGTCTCCACCCCTTCCTCCCAAAGGCAAAGACTCTAGATTGCCATCCACCTTAGATTTAAAACTCAAATTTAAACACCACTAATGGCTTCCTGAATGCTTATATCGTTTTGAAATAGTTGGAAATTTACATAATCCTTTTAATTTTTAAAGCCATCTATCTAATGGGTATTGTCCTTTCTGGTCAAACAAATCGGAACTCACAGTTCAGGAAGAATCATCAGTCCTCAAATACAGCATCACTTTGGGTGACAGTTGATCTGTGGGACTCAGTTCTTCATTTGTAAAATGGATATCTATACTAGCTTCAGACTCACCTCCGGGATGTTGTAGGTAAGAAAAAGAAGAAAGAGTTAAAGTTTCTACCAAAATGTAAAATATTTTCCTTAGATGTAGTGATTAGGCAAATTGAATTATTAATGGCACATTGCAGGTGCAGCCTTGGCAATCACATGTTTTTCTAAATAAACATTGTGAGCTTTATTTCCTGGAAAATTTGGTAGAATTATGTAATTGACTCAGTGTGCTATAGTTCCACTTTTCTCATTAAGGACATTTAAATTCTTGCTCTAACAAAGCATATAGAAACACCCTTTACGATAGTGGTATTTAATAATAATATGCTTATTTTCTGTCTACCCTAATAATTCAAATACATTTTATTTATTTCATCTTTGTTATTTATTAAATAAGCATTTAAGAATAAAATAAAAGAACATTGAGGGTTTTTCTCTACATACAAATGGTAGATCATTTTTAAATTCTTGCCTAAACCACTGCAAAAAAAAAAAAAAAAAAAAAAAAGGTTGACAGCTGATCATTGTGAACCAAAGAAATTTCTGGCTAAATTACTCTAGGTCTCAAGCACATGAAATATTTCAGATATAAGTCAATTTGAAAATGAGGTTGGAAATCAGCACCCTGAAGGGGCAACGCAGAACATTTAAATCACATGGTCTTTGGTTTCCAAATTTGGTGTGTAAATGATACTGCCTTTAGATGTGACTTTCGAGAAGTCAGTTTCCATCTCTGAATTGTGACTTTGTAGGTTCCAAAGCATTTATTTGTCCAGGGTATGGTTTGTGGTGAGGAGTGTGGGTGAGTTCTTTCTGTGAGTCTATTTACTTCTCAGCCTGGGGCACTCGTTTGTGGCATGTGGGGTCTTTTCCATTGAACATGCGTGATTCTCTAACCTTGATGCAGTTCCCATTTAACCCCAGCAGAGCACAGGATCATGATGCTCTCAAGTCAGTGATTCTCATGCTTTAATGCACCAAAGGAACCCCTAGGATGTTGATAAAAGTAAGGCTGATGTGGGATTCAAGCTTCTGCATTTCTAATAAGCTTCCTGGTGAGACCTATGCTGCTGTTCCCCAAACCCACTTTAAGTAGCAAGGTCTTTAGAGAAGGATCAAGAATGACGTGTTCCCTAAGCAGACTAGCCCATGAGGACAATCTTTTCACAGCTGGTCAAATTCATCTAATTGAGCAGCAACAGGTCAAAATATAATCAATTCCTTTCTTGTTGTTCAACTTGCCCTAGAGCATTATTTTTCCCTCTCAGGCAAAATGACTCAATGCTGAAAGGCTTCTGCTATCTTAAATCTCAAAGTAAGTAATCAAAGCCAGGTTTTAGGCAATCATCAGCAAAGAAAAAAATATAGTGGAAAAAACCCAAACACTCACACATCTGCCTAACACCACAAGTGGAGTAATCAAGGTGCCTCTCTGAGGGACAAGTAAAAATGCATATTTTACCTTTACTATTCCCCAGCTGAATATACAAATTCTAATTAAGTTAATAAAGTGCTTATGGTTCATAATTGAATCAGCACTAAAAGCAGTAAAGAATAGAGTAAAAATTATCTAAAGTCCCAGCATTCAGATATAACCACTGCCAATAGTTATAGAAAGCATGCTGCTATGTCTGTCACTAAATATACACACACATAAAACATATTTAATTTTACATAATTAAAATGCACTTTTTATATTGTATCACAAAGTGGCTGTTTTTACAAAAATAAGGTTACCCATCAGTAAGTCTTACCAACAATGTTACTTTAAAAAGCTGCTTAAAATTTCATGGCGTAGGTGAAAAAGCATAACTTTTTTCCTAAAAATTTGAAGACATGCATTTAATATTTTATTAATTTTATATATTACACAATTATAAAAGTTAAAACAGCATAGATAATTACAGAGCAGAGAGCAAAATGTCACCCCCAATTTTAACTCCAGAAGTACGTTGTAATGTTAGCTGAGTCGCATTCCTGACATTTTCCTATGCATATGTACAGTTGGAAAAATAGCTATATAAAAGAAATTATTTTTATAAAAATGAATTTTTGCCATACATATTCAGTAAAGTGTTTTCAACTTAATTATAATTGAACATAATAGGGAGAGAAATAAAGTCAAATTTTGTAGAATTGTTTCTGTACATGAAAAAGTACTACCTCCAGGATCCAGCACTTAAACTTCCTGTGGGAACTTGAGCAAATTACTTAACATTTCTGTGCTTTGGAATTCTGATCTGTAAAATGGGATTTAAAGTATCAAAATCATGGGATGTTGTGAGGAGTAAAAAGATATAAGGTAGAACATTGAGAATAGCCCCTGGAATATAATGATTCATGAATGCTATTTATTTTTATATTAGCTCAATTATATAGATTCATTTTTTAAAAAATGAATTATGAAAAGCAACAGAGGTGGGAATCATATTTCTGGGTTGAGTCCATTTTTGAAAAAATTTTAGACAGTTTTATTTGGTTTTCTGCTATGAAAAGTGGAGAAATTTATCATGCTTTCTTTCCCTCCCTTCTACTTCCTTCCCAACCACATCCTGACTTCTATTTTACTATTTTTATTCAACTAAGAATATTAACATCTGGGGGGGCGGAGCAAGATGGCCGAATAGGAACAGCTTCAGTCTCCATCTCCCAGCGCGAGCGACACAGAAGACCGGTGATTTCTGCATTTTCAACTGAGGTACTGGGGTCATCTCACTCGGGAGTGCCGGACAATCAGTGCTGGTCAGCTGCTGCATCCCGACCAGCGAGAGCTGAAGCAGGGCGAGGCATCGCCTCACCTGGGAAGCGCGAGGGGGAAGGGAGTCCCTTTTCCTAGCCAGGGGAACTGAGACACACAACACCTGGAAAATCGGGTAACTCCCATCCCAATACTGCGCTGTAACACCGGCACACCGGAGATTATATCCCCCCCGTGGAGCCTCTCACCTTGCTAACACAGCAGTCTGGGGCAATCTAACCGCAAGGCAGCAGCGAGGCTGGGGGAGGGGTGCCCGCCATCGCTGAGGCTTAAGTAGGTAAATAAAGCCGCTGGGAAGCTCGAACTGGGTGGAGCTCACAGCAGCTCAAGGAAACCTGCCTGTCTCTGTAGACTGCGCCTCTGGGGACAGGGCTCAGCTAAAGGAGCAGAAGCCTGTGAAACGCGAACGACTCTGTCTGACAGCTTTGAAGAGAGCAGTGGATCTCCCAACACGGAGGTTGAGATCTGAGAAGGGGCAGTCTGCCTGCTCAAGTGGGTCACTGACCCCTGAGTAGCCTAACTGGGAGACATCCCCCACTAGGGGCAGTCTGACACCCCACACCTCACAGGGTGGAGTACACCCCTGAGAGGAAGCTTCCAAAGCAAGAATCAGACAGGTGCACTCGCTGTTCAGCAATATTCTATCTTCTGCAACCTCTGCTGCTGATACCCAGGCAAACAGGGTCTGGAGTGGACCTCAAGCAATCTCCAACAGACCTATAGCTGAGGGTCCTGAC
>NW_022294855.1:0-6412 GCF_002776525.5 Piliocolobus tephrosceles | reverse complement strand
CTTTTTCATAATAATTGTTACCATGAAATTGAAACAGTAATTTTTATTATTTTAAATTATCCAAACCCTCTTTGTATACCAGGTATAGTCAGTTACATTATTTGTGTTGTTTCACAAACTACTATACTATTTAAGTAACAAACTCCATTTCCATTATGTTTAGACAAAGTCTCTTAAATTTGTATGATGTAAAATTATAAAAATACAGTATGGACTGTAAAAGTTTATGACATTTACTTATACAGTTGTTTAGTCTTCTGTGATTCTGTATATACTGTTTTTTTTCTTTTGTAAAAATGACAACCAATAAGTGGTATTTATAATGGTTATGTAGATACTATTATGTTCTTAGATAAGATTGCCTTTGTTTAAATATTGCTTTTCTTTAGATAAGATGTACCCGTTGAAGGACACATTTTAACAAAACCGGTGAGATAGAAACTTCAAATGTCATAAATTCTAAAATATAGGTTTTATTTAGAGTGGCTATTTTTTGTACCGAGAGCATATATTTTTAGAGCTTCTTCTGGGCTTTCTTGAACTTTATAAATTGTCACTCTTCTGGTTATTTTGAGGACAAATAATAGCTTTATTATTTGTTTCTTTATTATTTGTTTATTCATGAAGAGTTTTTCATTCATGGAATGTGTATCCTAGAATTCACTCTCTTCTAGAATAAATTTTTTTGTGGGGCTAATCCATTCTAGGCTTATAGCTCATTTCTCACCCTTGGATTACTTTTTACTGAACTTATGATTTAGGTCTTATTTGTTTGATTCTATTCTCTCTTATTTCTTAGATGTCTTTCTTTTTTATTGATATACTTCCACACTTAATAGATTGTTTAAATTCAAGATTTTCAAAGCATTTATATGATATTTACTTTTGCATTAATCAGATTTGCAATGGTCAAATTATTATAGTTGATTAATAGTTTGTAAGGGTATGGAATAATAAATTCAATAGCGTATTTCTTTAAACTATGAACATGATACTCTGCTGTCTTCTAGTATCCAGAAGTGCAGATGTGAAGCTCAGGCATAAAATTGTATGTATTTTAGTAGAAAACACACAAACATGTTTTAGTTGAGAATATACAGACATAATTAATATCTTTTAGTGGAGAACATAAAAAATAAAAACAACTATTGTTGAAAAGTGTCAAGATCTGTAAAATATTTGAAGACATTTATTCTGAGCCAAATATGAGTGACCATGGCCCATGACACAGCCCTCAGGAGGTCCTGAAAATACCTGCCCAAGGTGGTTGGGGCACAGCTCGGTTTTATGTATCTTAGGAAGGCATGATACGTTGATCAAATACACTTAAGAAATACATTGGTTTGGTTCAGAAAGGTGGGACAACTCGAAGTGGGGGCTTCCAGGCTATAGGTAAATTTAAACATTATCTGGTCCGCAATTGGTTGAGTTTGTCTAAAGACCTGGGATCAATAGAAAGGAACGTTCAGGTTAAAGATAAATGATTGTGGAGACCAAGTTTTATTGTGCAGAGGAAGCTCTTAGCAGACTTTAGAGAGAGCAGGTTAGAAATTGTTTTTTTATCATACGTAAAAGGGTGCCTGGCTCTTAGTTGACGATCTCCAAATCTGGGAAGGGAGGATGGAAGGAAAACAAAGAACAAAGAGAGAAAGGTGATTCTTTATAGAATGTGGATTTTTCCCAAAAGAGACTTTGCAGGGCAATTTCAAGGTATGGCAAGGAAATATATTTTGGGGTTAGATATTTTTTTCCTTGTCTCATCATGTTATGCCAAGGTCAGATTGAAAAGTAAGTCCCAATATATAGGGTCAAATAAACTCCATCTGATGAGAATTTGTGGTTTGTAGGACACGTCCCCCCAGACCTCTCAGGTAGGAATATGGGCAAGATAAACAATCAGAGCTTAGTCCTCAACAACCAATCAAACAACACAAAGTTCTGAAAGGATTTTCCCTTTGTTATTACTGTTCTTAAATTCTCTAAAGGTGTCTCTAGATGTGAGTCTCACTGTTCTTCCTACTCAGTACTTAATAGGTCCTCTTCTTGTGAATATTTTCAGTTTTCTTGAGCTTGAAATTTTAAAAACAATAATTATTTAATTAGCTAGTTTGTTCCTTTATTTATGCATTCATTCTTTCCCTTATTGATTTTTTTTTATTCCTGTGAATCTCCCATTGGATGGACTTTGGAATTTCTGGGTTGTTCTTTTTGCTTTAAACAATTCATCCTCTCTTTCACACACGCGTGCACACATAGACATACAAGCTATTTGCAAGATTTGTTCAAATTGACCTTTCATTTCTTATAGCTTTTATATCTATACACTTTTAATAACTTTTTAAAACAAAACAAAATCTGTTTTATTCATTAACAACTCTTTTCTTCATAGCACCTGAAATTAGTTTCAGGTATACATCATAACTAACCTTGCTGAAAAGAATAATTAAATTTAAAAAAAGTTGTTGTCTTCTAAAGCTTTTATTTCTTCCAGGATCAGTATTGACTCTCATCAAATAATTCAAGTCCTCTACCATCTGGGCACTTCCTAGGAATTTTTTATTTAATTAGGCCATTTAACGAATACATACCAATAGGTTTGAAACTTGATGTATTTCCCCTCCTGTATGTGAGTAGGACCACGAAGTTAGTACTAGTCTGTGTAATCTGATGACAAGCAATGTGTGTCGCTTCTAGGTAAAGCTATCTGCTTCGGTTGTTATTGCATGCACCATTTTATCTTCTATCATAATAACAAGCCAGATTTAAGATGACATTATTGTCATTTGAAATATCAGAGTTATTTATTCAGCAAAATCTTCCCTATCCTGATTAACATAGTCTTTTATTTGTTAGTGTTTTTTTTCTGTACAGTTGGCTTTTATTCTTATCTCTTTTAAATGATGTACTAGGTTGGTAGTTAACAGAGCTGCTATGAGTTTACCCTCTTGTTATATAAACCTCTTTACACAATAGTTCTCTATTTTTCCAGAACTGGAGAGTAGATTCTGACTTCCATGTAAATAGGTAGGATATGTCACTACAAGATTTATCCTTGTTTGAGTGGGTGCTAAGCAACTAGACACGCAAAGCTAACCCTCGATGCTTAAATAAAGAGCATGCTCTGAGTTTCTCAAACTCGTTCAATGGCCCCTGATATGAATGAGTGAATAAGCCAACTTCTTTGGAGAGTAGTTTTTTAGGATTGTTCTTACACCTGAATGCCACTGTTACTGTCACTCTGTATTTTTAGAGTATAATGAGGTGGGGGAAGTGTGGGAGAATTAACTGTCACACTTTTCTCTACATATTCTTCTTATTAGTATCTAAAAGACAGCTCATATTTGCCAGCTTTCACCTCAGCCACCCTGAGGTTCAGTTCGAGAGGAGATGGTGACTTTTCCACTACATATGCTATACTTTTCTGCGGATGTTTTTAACTGTAGTTTTCTGTTCTCTGGGTTGTCCATCAATAAGATCTCAAATGAGTTCTGTTTTTAGAAGCCTGTCATTATTATCAGGTTACTGATGTGGTCTGATGTCTGTACCCGAAACTTTTGGTAAGCACTATTATCATTATTATTGTTATTGCATTTGTTTATTATCACTTTAATTGAATTTTGAGAGTAAAAGAGGATGACTCTACCTCCCTGAATCAGAAGCCTGTGTGCATCTTATGAATTCTTCAATTTGTTGTAAATTTGAAAAGATTTTCAAGTATAGATTTTGTTTTAACCTTGTCACAAAGAACTTTGGAAAGCTACCATATATTTTTGTCAAATTGTCTTGTTTTGAGCTTTAAAACAGCTTCAAATTATTTCATTTGTTGAAAATCGCAAAAGATAATTTAGATGACCATCAATAAAATTTTTCCATTCATTCACAGTAATGGATGTTGAAAAGTAAAATATCAGGCAGACTGGTGAACATTAAAGAAATCAGGACTAGAATGTAGCAGTTGTTGATTGTACACCTTGCTTTCTCCACTACTGACAGTGGGAGAGTTCACTTCTCTCTCTGATCTTAACTTTTGTTTTCTATAACTGTAATGGAATTAGATGATTTCAGACTTTTAAAAAAATCTGGATCTGGTGTTTTATGATTTCATGATTTTAAGATGCTGATAAATTTTAGTCACTGTTATTCTAATAGGAAGAAAATTTCAATAAAATAGGCCCAGAATGGTACACGCTTTAAGCTGTTTTTAAATGTTGAGTCAAGATTCTAAAACTCATACAGAAGGAGGTTGTTTGCACCTTCTGTCTTTAAACTAGTTTTTCTCTGTTGTAACTCTTTTAAAAATAGATTTTATTTGGACAGTTTATTACATACATTTCAAGACTATGAAGATATGGAAAAATATTATGTAGAAGTTACTGAAGTGGATTATACAAGTTGAGGCTAGTCTTAAATTTTGTACACTGTCTCATTATAAAATCTAAATGGCTTAAAATTAGATAGATATAGAATTCTTTCTGATCACTTATGACCATGTTTGACCCTACTGATTGTTCCCTGATTATCTCATCCTGTTCATTTAGAAGTCACCCTGATATGCTTGAAATTCCCCAGACTTACTGCCCTGTCCAATACTTGTCTTAGCACACAGTGTTCTCTCTATAGCGATGCTTTATAGGAACACACCTTCTCGTCTTCTTAATCAAACCATTCTTTTCCAAATTTTCAAGAAGACATCTCCTTTAGAAAATTCTCCCACCCTCCAACTCAACTCTATCATGAAGTGGATAGGTATCCTTCCTTTGTGTTCTTTAGTACACTGTATTAGCTCTACAAAGGAGCTCCATGACAGCAAAAATTGTGTCTGTACATCTTGTTTTCCTAGCATCTAGTGCAAAGACTGAATATTAACATATATTTGTTGCATGGATAAGAGTTAATATTTCTATCTACCCACCCCATTCATCCATCTTCCTCAAAGAGTATGAAATGATGTCTAAAGTAAGTAAGTACCTAAGAAAAGATAAGTAGCTATTTTCTTTCTATTTTCTCTTCCATATCCAGGTTCCCATATGACTCTTCCACTTCTGCTACTACTAATAATGATAATAACATCTTAATTGAATCTCTCTACTTATCAGAATTGATCCTTATCTGCATCAGCACCTTCTGGCTCCAAGAAAAGTTTCCATTAATTTATTCATTTCAATCTGGTTGAGATTCTTTGTATTTCCCTTTCAAGGTATTGTTTCTCACTCTTTTTTTAATTTAATTTTATTTCATTCTCACTCTTAATATAAGAAAATATACTTTGTTTTTTGACAACATGATTAAAGCATAATTAAAATTACATTTCAAATATACATCTAAAGCTACCACCACAACCAAGATAATGAATATAGTGACCACCCTTGTATTAGTCTGTTCTCACAGTGCTGTAACATACCTGAGACTGGTTAATTTATGGAGAAATGAGGTTTCGTGGACTCACAGTTCTGTGGGCTCTACAGGAGGCATGGCTGGGGAGGCCTCACAAAACTTACAATCAGGTCGGAAGGCTAAGGGAAAGCAAGCATGTCTTCACATGGCAGAGCCGGGGAGGGAGAAAGAGTGAAGGGTGAAGTCCTACACATTTTTACACAACAAGATCTCATGAGAACTCACTCACAATCACAAGAACAGCAAGGAGGAAGTTAGCCCACATCATTCCATCACCTCCTACCAGGTCCTTCCCCCAACATTGGGATTTACAATTTGACATGAGATTTGGGTGAGGATGCAGAGTCAAACCATATTATGCCACTCATGGAACCTCTGAAATCTCATATCCTTCTCACATTTCAAATCACAATCATGCCTTCCCAACAGTCCCCCAAAGTCTTAACTAATTTCGGCATTAACTTTAATGTTGAAATCCCAAATCTCATCTGAGACAGGCCAAATCCCTTCCACATATGAGGCTGTAAAATCAAAAACGTATTGGTTACTTCCAAGATACAATGAGGGTACAGGCATTGGGTAAATGTGTCCATTACAAAAGGGAAAAATTGACCAAAACCAAGGGGCTACAGACCCCATGTAATATGGTTTGGTTCTGTGTCCCCACCCAAATCTCATCTTGAATTGTATTCCCATAATTCCCATGTGGGAGAGACACTGTGGGAGAGATGCAGTGGGAGATAATTTGAGTCATGAGCACGCTTTCCCCCATACTGTTCAAGTGATAGTTAATAAGTCTCACAAGAGCTGACGATTTTATCACGGGTTTCCGCTTTTGAATCTTCCTCACTTTTCACTTGCCGCTGCCATATAAGAAGTACCTTTCACCTCCTGCCATGATTCTGAGGCCACCCCAGCCGTGCAGAACTGTAAGGCCAATTAAACCTCTTTTTCTTCCCAGTCTCAGGTAGGTCTTTATCAGCAGTGTGAAAACAGACCAAAACAGTAAATTGGTACC
>NW_022294853.1:0-3384 GCF_002776525.5 Piliocolobus tephrosceles | reverse complement strand
TGTCCTGAATGGTACTACCTAGATTTTCTTCTAGGGTTTTTATGGTATTAGGTCTAACATTTAAGTCTCTAATCCATCTTGAATTAATCTTTGTATAAGGAGTAAGGAAAGGATCCAGTTTCAGCTTCCTACTTATGGCTAGCCATTTTTCCCAGCACCATTTTTTAAATAGGGAATCCTTTCCCCATTTCTTGCTTCTCTCAGGTTTGTCAAAGATCAGATGGCTGTAGATGTGTGGTATTATTTCTGAGGACTCTGTTCTGTTCCATTGCTCTATATCTCTGTTTTGGTACCAGTACCATGCTGTTTTGGTTACTGTAGCCTTGTAGTATAGTTTGAAGTCAGGTAGCATGACGCCTCCGGCTTTGTCCTTTTGACTTAGGATTGTCTTGGCAATGTGGGCTCTTTTTTGGTTCCATATGAACTTTAAAGCAGTTTTTTACAATTCGGTGAAGAAACTCATTGGTAGCTTGATGGGGATGGCATTGAATCTATAAATTACCTTGGGCAGTATGGCCATTTTCACAATATTGATTCTGCCTATCCATGAGCATGGTATGTTCTTCCATTTGTTTGTGTCCTCTTTGATTTCACTGAGCAGTGGTTTGTAGTTCTCCTTGAAGAGGTCCTTTACATCCCTTGTAAGTTGGATTCCTAGGCATTTTATTCTCTTTGAAGCAATTGTGAATGGAAGTTCATTCCTGATTTGGCTCTCTGCTTGTCTGTTACTGGTGTATAAGAATGCTTGTGATTTTTGCACATTAATTTTGTATCCTGAGACTTTGCTGAAGTTGCTTATCAGCTTAAGGAGATTTTGGGCTGAGACGATGGGGTTTTCTAAATATACAATCATGTCATCTGCAAACAAGGCCAATTTGACTTCTTCTTTTCCTAACTGAATACCCTTGATTTCTTTCTCTTGCCTGATTGCCCTAGCCAGAACTTCCAGCACTATGTTGAATAGGAGTGGTGAGAGAGGGCATCCCTGTCTTGTGCCAGTTTTCAAAGGGAATTTTTCCAGTGTTTGCCCATTCAGTACGATATTAGCTGTGTGTTTGTCATAAATAGCTCTTATTATTTTGAGGTACGTTCCATCAATACCGAATTTGTTGAGCGTTTTTAGCATGAAGGGCTGTTGAATTTTGTCAAAAGCCTTTTCTGCATCTATTGAGATAATCATGTGGTTCTTGTCTTTGGTTCTGTTGATATGCTGGATTACGTTGATTGATTTGCGAATGTTGAACCAGCCTTGCATCCCAGGGATGAAGCCCACTTGATCATGGTGGATAAGCTTTTTAATGTGCTGCTGAATCTGGTTGCCAGTATTTTATTGAGGATTTTTTCATCGATGTTCATCATGGATATTGGTCTAAAATTCTCTTTTTTTGTTGTGTCTCTGCCAGGCTTTGGTATCAGGATGATGTTGGCCTCATAAAATGAGTTAGGGAGCATTCCCTCTTTTTCTATTGATTGGAATAGTTTCAGAAGGAATGGTACCAGCTCCTCCTTGTACCTCTGGTAGAATTCAGCTGTGAATCCATCTGGTCCTGGACATTTTTTGATGGGTAGGCTATTAATTGTTGCCTCAATTTCGGAGCCTGCTATTGGTCCATTCAGGGATTCAACTTCTTCCTGATTTAGTCTTGGGAGAGTGTAAGTGTCCAGGAAATTATGCATTTCTTCTAGATTTTCTAGTTGATTTCCATAGAGGTGTTTATAGTATTCTCTGATGGTAGTTTGTATTTCTGTGGGGTCCGTGGTGATATCCCCTTTATCATTTTTTTATTGCGTCTATTTGATTCCTCTCTCTTTTCTTCTTTATTAGTCTTGCTAGCAGTCTGTCAATTTTGTTGATCTTTTCAAAAAACCAACTCCTGGTTTCATTGATTTTTTGGAGGGTTTTTTGTGTCTGTATCTCCTTCAGTTCTGCTCTGATCTTAGTTATTTCTTGCCTTGTGCTAGCTTTTGAGTGTGTTTGCTCTTGCCTCTCTAGTTCTTTTAATTGTGATGTTAGAGTGTCCATTTTAGATCTTTCCTGCTTTCTCTTGTGGGCATTTAGTGCTATAAATTTCCCTCTACACACTGCTTTAAATGTGTCCCAGAGATTCTGGTATGTTGTATCTTTGTTCTCATTGGTTTCAAAGAACATCTTTATTTCTGCTTTCATTTCGCTATGTACCCAGTAGTCATTCAGGAGCAGGTTGTTCAGTTTCCATGTAGTTGAGCGGTTTTGATTGAGTTTCTTAGTCCTGAGTTCTAGTTTGATTGCACTGTGGTCAGAGAGACAGTTTGTTATAATTTCTGTTCTTGTACATTTGCTGAGGAGTGCTTTACTTCCAATTATGTGGTCAATTTTGGAATAAGTGCGATGTGGTGCTGAGAAGAATGTATATTCTGTTGATTTGGGTTGGAGAGTTCTATAGGTGTCTATTAGGTCCGCTTGGTGCAGAGATGTGTTCAATTCCTGCATATCCTTGTTAACTTTCTGTCTCGTTGATCTGTCTAATGTTGACAGTGGAGTATTGAAGTCTCCCATTATTATTGTATGGGAGTCTAAGTCTCTTTGTAAGTCTCTAAGGACTTGCTTTATGAATCTGGGTGCTCCTGTATTGGGTGCATATGTATTTAGGATAGTTAGCTCTTCCTGTTGGATTGATCCCTTTACCATTATGTAATGGCCTTCTTTGTCTCTTTTGATCTTTGATGGTTTAAAGTCTGTTTTATCAGAGACTAGGATTGCAACCCCTGCTTTTTTTTGTTCTCCATTTGCTTGGTAGATCTTCCTCCATCCCTTTATTTTGAGCCTATGTATGTCTCTGCATGTGAGATGGGTCTCCTGAAGACAGCAGAGTGATGGGTCTTGACTCTTTATCCAGTTTGCCAGTCTGTGTCTTTTAATTGGAGCATTTAGTCCATTTACATTTAAGGTTAATATTGTTATGTGTGAACTTGATCCCGCCATTATGATATTAACTGGTTATTTTGCTCATTAGTTGATGCAGTTTCTTCCTAGCCTCGATGGTCTTTACATTTTGGAATGTTTTTGCAATGGCTGGTACTGGTTGCTCCTTTCCATCTTTAGGGCTTCCTTCAGGGTCTCTTGCAAGGCAGGCCTGGCGGTGACAAAATCTCTAAGCATTAGCTAATCTGTAAAGGATTTTATTTCTCCTTCATTTATGAAACTTAGTTTGGCTGGATATGAAATTCTGGGTTTAAAATTCTTTTCTTTAAGAATGTTGAATATTGGCCCCCACTCTCTTCTGGCTTGTAGAGTTTCTGCCGAGAGGTCTGCTGTTAGTCTGATGGGCTTCCCTTTGTGGGTAACCCGACCTTTCTTTCTGGCTGCCCTTAAGATTTTTTCCTTCATTTCAACTTTGGTGAATC
>NW_022294852.1:0-1219 GCF_002776525.5 Piliocolobus tephrosceles | reverse complement strand
CTTTGGGATTTGTTTACTCTTGGTTCTTTAGTTCTTGTGGTTGTGATGTTAGGTTGTTGAACTGAAATTTTTCCAGCTTTTTGATGAGGGCATAAATTTCCCTCTTAACATTGCTTTAGCTGCATCCCAGAGATTCAGGTATGTTGTCTCTTTGTTCTCTTTAGTTTCAAATAACTTCTTGATTTGTGCCTTAATTTCATTATTTACCAAGGAGTCATTCAGGAGCAGGTTGTTTAGTTTCCTTGTAGTTGTGTGGTTTTGAGTGAGTTTCTTAACATTGAGTTCTAATTTAATTATGCTGTGGTCTGAGAGACTGTTATGATTTCAGTTGTTTTGCATTTGCTGAGGAATATTTTACTTCAGATTATGTGATCAATTTTTGAGTAAGTACTGTGTGTCCATGAGAATGTATATTCTGTTGTTTTTGGGTGGAGAGTTCTCTATATATCTATCCAGTCCACTTGATCTCTAGCTGAGTTCAGGTCCCGAATATCTTTGTTAATTTTCTCTCTTAATGCTCTAATATTGATAGTGGGGGTGTTCAAGTCTCCCACTATTACTGTGTGAGAGTCTAAGTCTCGTTGAAGGTCTTTATGAATCTGAGTGCTCCTGTATTGGGTGCATATGTACTTAGGATAGTTAGCTCTTCTTGTTGAATTGAGCCCTTTATCATTATGTAATGCCCTTCTTTGTAATTTTTGATCTTTGTTGGTTTAAACTCTATTTCATCAGATACTAGGATTGCAACCCCTGCTTTTTTTCTCTTTTCCATTTGCTTCGTAAATCTTCCTCCATCCCTTTCTTTTGAGCCTATGTGTCTCTTTGAACATGAGATGGCGCTCTTGAAGACAGCATACCAATGGAGTTTCACTCTGTCCAGCTTGCCATGCTGTCTGTGTCTTTTAATTGGTGCATTTAGCCCATTTACATTAAAGGTTAATATTGTTATGCATGAATTTGATCCTGTCATCATGATGTAGCTAGCTATTTTCAGAGTTGTTTATGTGGTTGCGTCATAATGTCACTGGTCAGTGTACTTCAGCGTGTTTTGTAGTGGCTGGTAGTGGTATTTCCTTTCCATATTTAGTGCTTCCTTCAGGAGCTCTTGCAAGGCAGGCCTGGTGATGACTTATTCCCTCAGCATTTGCTTTTCTGAAAAGGATTTTATTTCTTCTTTACTTATGAAGCTTAGTTTGGCCAGATACAAAATTCTAGGTTG
>NW_022294851.1:0-1472 GCF_002776525.5 Piliocolobus tephrosceles | reverse complement strand
GCCTGTGAAACGCGAACGACTCTGTCTGACAGCTTTGAAGAGAGCAGGGGATCTCCCAACACGGAGGTTGAGATCTGAGAAGGGGCAGTCTGCCTGCTCAAGTGAGTCACTGACACCTGAGTAGCCTAACTGGGAGACATCCCCCACTAGGGGCAGTCTGACACCCCACACCTCACAGGGTGGAGTACACCCCTGAGAGGAAGCTTCCAAAGCAAGAATCAGACAGGTGCACTTGCTGTTCAGCAATATTCTATCTTCTGCAACCTCTGCTGCTGATACCCAGGCAAACAGGGTCTGGAGTGGACCTCAAGCAATCTCCAACAGACCTATAGCTGAGGGTCCTGACAGTCAGAAGGAAACCTATCAAACAGGAAGGACACCTATATCAAAACCCCATCAGTACGTCACCATCATCAAAGACCAGTGACAGATAAAACCACAAAGATGGGGAAAAAGCAGGGCAGAAAAGCTGGAAATTCAAAAAATAAGAGCGCATCTCCTCCTGCAAAGGAGCACAGCCCATCGCCAGCAACGGATCAAAGCTGGTCAGAGAATGATTTTGATGAGATGAGAGAAGAAGGCTTCAGTCCATCAAACCTCTCAGAGCTGAAGGAGGAATTACGTACCCAGCGCAAAGAAACTAAAAATCTTGAAAAAAAAGTGGAAGAATTGACAGCTAGACTAATTAATGCAGAGAAGGTCATAAACGAAATGACAGAGATGAAAACCATGTCACGAGAAATACGTGACAAATGCACAAGCTTCAGTAACCGACTCGATCAACTGGAAGAAAGAGTATCAGCGATTGAGGATCAAATGAATGAAATGAAGCGAGAAGAGAAACCAAAAGAAAAAAGAAGAAAAAGAAATGAACAAAGCCTGCAAGAAGTATGGGATTATGTCAAAAGACCAAATCTACGTCTGATTGGGGTGCCTGAAAGTGAGGGGGAAAATGGAACCAAATTGGAAAACACTCTACAGGATATCATCCAGGAGAACTTCCCCAACCTAGCAGGGCAGGCCAACATTCAAATTCAGGAAATACAGAGAACGCCACAAAGATACTCCTCCAGAAGAGCAACTCCAAGACACATAATTGCCAGATTCACCAAAGTTGAAATGAAGGAAAAAATCTTAAGGGCAGCCAGAGAGAAAGGTCGGGTTACCCACAAAGGGAAGCCCATCAGACTGACAGCAGATCTCTCAGCAGAAACTCTACAAGCCAGAAGAGAGTGGGGGCCAATATTCAACGTTCTTAAAGAAAAGAATTTTAAACCCAGAATTTCATATCCAGCCAAACTAAGTTTCATAAGTGAAGGAGAAATAAAATTCTTTACAGATAAGCAAATGCTTAGAGATTTTGTCACCACCAGGCCTGCCTTACAAGAGACCCTGAAGGAAGCCCTAAACATGGAAAGGAACAACCGGTACCAGCCATTGCAAAAACATGCCAAAATGTAAAGACCATCGAG